>NC_077231.1:275038310-275245810 GCF_027887165.1 Monodelphis domestica
GGAAGGAAGGAAGGAAGGAAGGAAGAGAAGGAAGGAAGAGGAAGGAAGGAAGGAAGGAAGGAAGGAAGGAGGAAGGAAGGAAGGAAGGAAGGAAGGAAGGAAGGAAGAAGGAAGGAAGGAAGGAAGGAAGGAAGGAAGGAAGGAAGGAAGGAAGGAAGGAAGGAAGGAAGGAATAAAGAGAAGGAAGACGGAAGGAAGGGAAGGAGGAGAAGGAAGGAAGGAAGGAAGGAAGGAAGGAAGGAAGGAAGGAAGGAAGGAAGGAAGAGAAGGAAGGAAGAGAAGGAAGAAAGAGAAGGAGAGAGGAGGAGGAGGAGGAGGAAAAGGAGAAGGAGGAGGAGGAGAAGGAGAAGGAGAAGGAGGAGATCGAGAATGAGAACAAGAACAAGAAACAAGAAACAAGAACAAGAAAAAGAGAAAGTCTTGGTGGGATGTCCTGTGATGTCTTCTGAGATCCCTTCCAACCCTAGATCTACCAAATCAATTTACTATTCCTTGTGACCTTGGGCAAGTCACATCAACTCTTCAGTTTCCTCATCCATAAAAAAAGAAGGTAGGGTGAGGATGGTATGTGATATAACATTAGATTTAAATCCATACAAAGCTAGGCACATAAAGGACTAAATCCCCCTTTATCCATCTTCAAACAGGAACCCATGGTTGTTCTGCCTTGTAAAATCAGATATGGTACTGTGGCAGATTGGAGGGGGTACATATGCAGTTGTAGTCAATTACCTTCAATCTTCCATGCAATGAACAGAATGATTTAAAAAAATTATATTTCATGGCCAATTTTGTAGTGTCTCTTAATTCTTCCCTCATTTTACTCCCAATGTGACAAGCCTGGTTTGTTTGTTTATTTAAACCTCAACTTTCTGTCTTAGAATCAATATTAGGTTTTGGTTCTAAGGCAGAAGAGAGATGAGGGCTAGATAATGAGGCTCACATGATTTGTCCAGGGACCCATAGCAAGGCAGTATTTAAGGTCAAATTTGAACCCAGGACCTCCCATCTCTAGGCCTGACTCTCTATCCACTGAGCCTCTTAGATGCCCTAGTAAAAGCCTGGTTTCTTAAGGAATGATCATGTTTATCTGAGCCAAAACCTTAAATACCTGTTCATGCAACCATAAAATTATTAAACTGGAAAAGATCCAATGAGGTAAGTACATCTAATCCCCTGCCAAGGCTATGCCTCCCGGTAAACTGGCCATATGCAATCTTTTCTAGCTTCTGTCCTGTGTTTGAGCTGGGGAATCTAGAGGAGGGGGAAATGGAGAGCAGGCATGAGCTGTGTGAAGCTTCTGAAGAGAAAAAAAAAATCTGGCTTTGGATACTTCCTAGCTGTGTTACCTTGGCTAAGGCACTTAATCTTATTTTCCTCAATTCCTCGTCTGTAAAATGAACTGGAGAAGAAAATGGCAGACCATTCCAGAATCTTTTCCAAGAAAACTCCAAATGGTACCATGAAGTCAGACACGATTGAATAAAAAGTAAGGACTGTACAAATGGAGACTTGAATCCAAGACTTCAATCCCCAGAAGTCCTTGCTCCACTTCCCCAGAATGCTTTGTAATCTCACTGAAGTCTCACCTGGGCCGAGAGCAAATTATTATTTGAAGGGTCTCCGCCTACAGCGGTGTGTCTTCTCTTTCCTACTTCCGCTTTGGAACAGACACGTCTCTCATGATGTGAGTGAAAATTGAATTGGGCCTCTCGGCCCACCTAGCACATGTGCTTTCTTATTCTGTATTTTCTTTAATCCTTAACCTTTAATAAACCTCATAAAATTATAATACTCCTTGAAGAGAGAAACTAATTTCTACCTGCCTCAATTTCCCCTAAATTTTAACTCTTACAGGACTGAATGGGAAGAACAACCAGAGAGGAAGTTGGGGGTGGGGGGAACCCTGGGATAGGAATCAGAATACCTGGGCTGGGGGGGGGGGGGGTCTTTGCTCAGTCACATGGTGAGTTGTCTTTGGCCAGTTATATATCATTTCCCTAAATTTCATTTCTTCATTTGTAAAAAAGAAGTCATAGGAGTTGTAGATGAGGAGAAAGAAGGGAAAGAACATTACTTATGTATCTATTACGTGCCAGGCAGTGTGCTAAGTGCTTTACAAATATTATATTATTTGATAGCATTGTCCTTGAAGCCAAGAAGATCTGTGTTTAAGCTCTATCTCTGCTGCTGCATTCCAGCTGTATGACCTAGGGCCAATTGCTTAACCTCCCAGTGTTCTAAGCAACTCCCTGGGAGGATTAAATGGCATATTTTCTCAGAATCCCAGAATTTCAGAATTCAAAGGGAACTGAGAAGCCACCTAATTCAATTCATACCTATAACAAAAGACAAACAAAAAAAGAACCTTCTTCGCCAAACCCTGATATGGGTCATTAAGGGGTTAGCCAGTCTTTGGCTGAAGGCCTTCAGTGAGGAGAACCCATGACTCAACAGAGCAGTTCATTCCACCTCTAGAAAGCTCAAATTGTTGGCAAGTTCTTCTCAGTTCTTCCCCAGGTAAAAGTCTAAATCTGTCTTTGTAAACTGTAAACTATAAACTGTAAAACTCTGTACCTATCACTGTGTGCTGACCATTGAGGGTCCAGACCTGAGAGCAGGTGTAGATGACCTTTGTGAATGTCTGAGGAGCTTGTTTCAGGAGGTTCGTGCCAGGGTGGAAAGGAAGGGCCTTGATCTCTACGTCAAAGTATGCCCAGATATCCTGTGACGTGATTCTCTCTACTTTTCAGTAAATTGCCCCTTTTTCCATTGAATCTCCCAAACCAGGAAATCTAATAAAATAAGTCCTGGGTCGAGAACTACTCCAGTGGGTCCCTGCAAATACAAAAGGTTCAATATTTTCCTAAATGAGTCCCCATATGTAGATCTTATAGACTCTGGGGATCCTTATCCCAACTCACACTCACACTAATAGACTCTATATCCACCCTCAGAGTTCTAGGAGTCACCCCAAGAATTTGTGATCTCTTTCTAATGCTCTTGGCTCAAGTCGCCATTGCAGTGTATCCCATGTGCATACAACAGATTAGTAAAATGCTGATAAGTGTCCTGGTGTTGTTTATATATCCAATATCTCCTTGATGTCAATGATGGCAGTTAATATTAATTAATTTTAACTAAGGGATACTTACTAAAAAGTTATAGTAAGAACAAATACCCTGAGCCAGAGTACAGTCTTCCTTCTAACACTCCAGCTCCTGAAAACAATGAACTCAACTTGAAAGCATTGGCCACCACATATTCCCCCTACCAAGTGCATTTCCAAATGTGCCATAACTGCTATAAAAGTCACTCGCTTTGCTTTAGTTACCAGATTGGAGATACTCCTGGGCTGGTCTCCTCCTAGTCAAACTAAATGGAGAAAATGGCAGATCTAACATCAGAAAGACCTGAGTTCAAATCCATTCTTGGATTCTTACTAGCTATATGACTCTGGGCAAATCATTTAACCTCTGTCTGCCTCAGTTTTCCCATCTGTAAAATGAGGATAATAACAGCATTTATTTTTCCAAGATTGGAAAATTGCAAAGATCAATTGAGATGATACTTGTAAAATATTTACTCTATTCCATGACCCAATTCTCTCTAGTTTTTAGGAAATTGCCCCATTTTCTCTATTGAATCTCCAAAGTTAAGGAATCGAATAAAGTAAGTTCTGAGAAGATAACTCCTCCAATGGGTCCCTGCAAATACAAAAGGTCTAATATTTTCCTGGATGAATCTCCATATGTAGACCTTAGTAGGTATTTCTAAGTGCTTATTTCTTTCTTTCCTTCCTTTAGTCCTCCTTTCATTCATCAGGACCCTGCTGGTGCCTCGTCCAACTTGGCTTCAGAAGCTACAGTATTTCTGCTATGAACTCCCATCCACATTGGACTTCTGGTGGTTCCTCCAAAGCTCACAAGATTGTTCCATATCTAATATGGAGCATATAATAATATATGTATATATTCATAAACATTATAGTTATAATATATAAATATAAATAAGAGCAGGAAAGAATAGACACAACAGTGGCAAATGTTACATAGGTGCCATGAGGCTTTAAAACAATATGGTGGCCTGTCATAGGGAGGAACTCTTCCATCTGTAGCCTTTCAGCATTTTTTCTTCTTTATTAGAACTGCTGGAGCAAGAGAAAGCAATTTGGTTGGATAGTACCCTTTTTATATCACTCAGCTCTGGCTCAGTGGACAAGTAAAAGGCCCTTCTTCACCTTGAAGTTAGAAGACAGGAAAATCAAAGATACTTGTGCTTACTATGAAAGGGGAATGCTGGACGACCTCCATTTGGGGTCCCCTCCATCATCACACTTCCAAAAGCAGGCTGCCTATACTTCCCTGCCCAACATGGGCCCCCTCTATATGCTCCCAGGAACTGGGCCCTTATTGTTCAATTCCCCAGTGCATATAAATATGATCACATTTGAACCTCACAATAATCTTAGAGATAATATTAGTAATTATAATAATAGCTAACATTTATTAAGCACCTACAATGTGCCAGGCACTGTGCTAAGCACTTTATAAATATTATCTCCTCTAATCTTCACAATAATCCTGGGTGATAGGTATTACTATTATCTTCATTTTACAATTGAAGAAACTGAGGCAAATAGAAGCAAGATTCCTTGCTCAGGGTCACCCAGCTAGTGTCTAAGGCTGGATTTCAATTCAAATCTTCCCAGTACTCTAATCATTGATTCTCTAGTTGCCCTCTTAATTCAAGTTCTGTCTCTGACTGTGGGGCCTTGAGCAAGTCACACAACCTCCAAGTGCCCACTGGCATTTCCCTAAGATGATAGGTGGTAGATTAGTTGCCAATCTGCACTGCTAGGAGTTTGCTCACCAGGAGTTCTTCATACCAAAGAGGAGTAAGATCAATGGCCAATGAGATCACAACTTCAGATAAAAATATATACATGCCCACATGTATGTATGTATGTATGTATGTATGTATGAGCATCTGCAGAATGAAGACCATGTCATAACTAGAGGTTGAGAATAGGATTTGATGGGCCTCCCAATGGCACATATTGGTAACTGAAGACCCCACATAAATTCAATATGCTTAGGTAAGTGCCTTGAAGATTTCTAAAAGCAAAAGCTTCACGTGACCTAAAAAAGAACAAGATAAAATTGGAAGCTTTTTCTAATAGGAAAGAAAGAACTAGGAAGGTCCAATGAGCCATTCTGTGTCCCTCAAAGGGAATAAATGAGTCATGAGGCAGCTGAGTTGCCAGGGCAACCCTGGAACTGGGTGATAGCCTCAGAACCTCCTGAAGTGCCAGGTTTTTAAGATGCCAACATGAAGATGAAATATACCAAAGTCCTTGCCACTCCATATTATCCCTGAGAGAATTACAAGCCGCAATGCTTATCTCAGGTCATTCTTCGGACCCATGAGTGCTAGATGTGGACTCAGAAAGTGACCTTGAATTCCCCTTCTTTGGCTTACTGCAGGGGACCTCAGACAGGGTGCCTCCCAATTCCAGGTCTGAAAAATGATGGTAACAATAATGTTACTGCAGTGCCTCCTTCACAGAAATGTGGTGAGAATGTACAGAAAGTGCTTTGGAAAACTTACAGGATAGAATAACACAACACCCTGCTCATAATTGACCTTTAATGAAATGCTTTTTTAATGTATTGATCAATTATATGGATTTTATCTACTTTTTTCTTCTTTCTTTTGTCTTTGAAAAAGTGCTATTTGTTACATGGGATGGCCCTCTGGGAGCAAGATGGGAACACTGGGGGAAACTGGTGACGTAAACACGAAAGACATAAAGAAATGTAAAAATCAACTAAAAGCTTCCTTAATTCAATCATCAAGCATTATTAAGGACTCAAGGACTTTGTAAAGTCCTGTGAAGAAAGGCAAAAAATTGTACTGAATTGACTTGAACTGAATCCAATCTCCTCCTTTTACAGAAGAAACTTTCATTGAACCAGATTGCTAAAAGGTCATATGACTAGGGGGTGTCGAATGCAGGAATTCTAGGCTTGCTGATTTCAACGAACCAGTTTTCATTAACCTTCCATAATTCCTTCTTTTCTGTAGCTTAACTTTCTACCCCATTATTACAGATTAATTTATCAAAATTAATTTTATTTGTAATGTCTGAGGCTAAGAGGAAATTAAAAGGCTCTTATTTTTATATAACATTTCCAAAGCTCGCTCTCTGTCCCATGAAGCCTCTTCTAGACAGTGGGGATCTGCAGTAAAGGAGGACTTTGTACATCCAACCCTGGCTTGAGCACAGGTTTGGTAAACACAGCCTACAGGCAAACATACATTTCTGAAATGGACAACTAGACTCATTCATTCATAATTTATCCAATATTTATTGAGTATGTTCAAAGTGCTGAGGAATGGGAAGATATGAGGCTTCAAAAGAAGCCTTCCTTTTAAAGAAAAAATAGATTTGCAATTTAAAAAACTGCAATCCAATGAGAGTTCAGTTATCGAAAGCTATACATTTTCTCAAACCTTCTCTGTGAGGTAGGCATTGTAGTAAATATCCCCATTTTACACGTAGCAAAACTGTTCCCCATGTAGTTTGGAGGTATCATTGTATGGCTCAAAGGAGGCAGAATGGAGGTCACTAGACTCCTCTTCCCCCATCCTTCTCCAAGGAAGATATTATTTACTGCCAAGAAGAAAAGCAGGAGTTTGGGATCTGTCATCCTCAAAGAAAGGAGATACCAGGCTAGAGATAGATAGATAGATAGATAGATAGATAGATAGATAGATAGATAGATAGATAGATAGATAGATAGGTAGGTAGGTAGGTAGATAGATAAATGGATAGATGGATGGATGGATGGATGGATAGATAGATAGATAGATAGATAGATAGATAGATAGATAGATAGATAGATAGATAGATAGACAGACAGATAGACAGACAGATAGACAGACAGACAGATAGATAGTCCCTTAAATATTAGTCTATGTAATAGCTGTCTCTTAATGGGGAAAGCAGAACCCATGCTTTATATCCAAACTCCTTTCCCACCAAATATCAGTTTCATAATGAAAATACCTAGTAAGGAGCAAAGAAATCCATATATCAGAGAGTCTATACACACATGCACACACAGACATAAGACAATATATAACAAATAACATCTCTCCTATTGGGAACAAAGTAGCTCAGCTCAACCAAGAGTCACACTCTTCATCAAAGGAAAAAAAATTCCCCAGAATGTAATAAGCTAAAATGAAGAGCACTCGAATCTCTCATGTCAGCTTCCTCCTAGAGTCTTCTTCTCCAGAAACCTGAAGGAGAATGGGCATCATCCATCTTCTCTTGAAGTTGGAAGCCAGAAGCATCTGAAGGGACTGCAGAGTCTGAGATTTTTCAAAGTTCATTGACAATACCATATGTCAATTCTTTCAGAACTCTAGGATGTAGTTTGTCTGAGGACAGTGACTTGAATTAATTGAGGGAAGCAGAATATTCTCTTGTCATGTCTGCACTTAGATGGGGGCTCCATTTTTTGACTTATTTTTTGTTCTATCCTTTATTCAAAGATCATTCTTCTTGGAAAAGAATACAGAAGCACATAAATGTTGAATTGTTCAGTTGTTGTTAATGTTGACCAATATCTTCTCATCCATTTAGAAAAGTCATACATTTCTCAACTGTTCTGCTTTTGGCAGGAAGTAAGTCTCAGCAGCCAGATGAATAACTGAATTACCTCATCACTACAATATCCACTATTATATACTTGTTTTTGTGATCACTTTTGTGATCAGCTTCCTGAATTGCTCTTCTAATTCTGCTTCTAACTCTAGGTGATCTTCATTATGCCTTGGAATCAATATTTCTTCTCTTTTTCCTATTTTTCACCTAAGTTTTCTCTGCCATATTTACCTCCTCGAGTTCCTATTTTTTTCTCTCATGAGGAAATTGTAATGCTCTTTTATCTATTCTATTCCTTTTTAAAATAAATAATCTAGGGGGCAGCTGGGTAGCTCAGTGGATTTAGAGCCAGGCCTAGAGATGGGAGGTCCTAGGTTCAAATCTGGCCTCAGACACTTCCCAGCTGTGTGACCCTGGACAAGTCACTTGACCCCCATTGCCTAGCCCTTACCACTCTTCTGCCTTGGAGCCAATACACATTATTGACTCCAAAACAGAAGGTAAGGGTTTAAAAAAAATGAATAGTCTTCCAGAGGCATATGCTAAGCAAAAATTGCAGCCATCACACCAAGTCTCAATACTTCTAAAGTTAAACTTGCTTCCTTAGTTGCTATTTCCAGTTCATGATGGACTTGGCCCAACTTATAAAATTCCAAGAAAAAATTTTACCAACCATTAGTAGTTTCACTCCATCCTTGATCAATAGCCCATCATTTCTACATTTCAAGCTGGGATTCATAAATCCAAACCTTTTTTCTCAGATGCCAACTATTCATTTCCCAAATCTGTCTTTCTCTTCTAAATCCCTTATATTTTGACTAAAAATGTTGGCAGGTATTCCCCTTTATATGACTATGCCCCCAAGGTTTTCATTTTCTTTTTCTTTTTCTTCTTCTTTTTTTTTTTTTTGGCCCAGAGAATCAGTCTTTATCAATGCTTTTTAGGTTTCTTCTAGTTATATCTTTTGTCCCTACTTGAATCACCAGATGTGAATCTGGTAACCAGATCTGACAAGACTCATGAGGTTCTATCACTTCCGTGATATGTGCTATGTCAAAACAGCAGACTTTTCCTGTGGTTTATTTCAGGGCAACAAATATCTATCTCAGTTTTTCTCAACAAGGAGTCATCTACTACTATTACTTATCTTTCTCTGGCCATTACTGAATCGTATCTTAGTTACTGCGACTCAATGACCTACATCATCATGCTTTGGTGCACAAGGAGCTACTTTGTCTTGAAATGATTTAGCTTCTCTAAGGAGAAAGACCCTCTTCATACTTATTACTTAGTTACTAATGCTCACTGATTCCATCCCTTGTCTCTTTCTTATGCTTCTATCATCCTTTTTCTTCTTCATTGAAGAAGTGTTTCTTCCATTCCTTCAAAGAACTAATAACCTGGAGAGTAGAGTTAGGTTTTTCCAGCCCTTTCATCTCCTTCTCTAATATGGAAGCCAACTCACACTTTGTATCTAGACAGGTATTATTACTTAGATGTGTCAAAAACACCAATCTAGCAGCCTCTTGGCAGGGCAGTGCAAAGTTTTCCTTGCTTTTGCTTCTTACTTAAACCAAGATCCATCATCTTTCTACTTTTGGATAGCTCTTGTGGCTCTGTACTCTGTGTCCAAGGTAATCTTTGTTGAACTAAACTATTTATATGTTAAACCCATTCTCTATATTAAGAGCTCAGCTAATGGATGCTCCTAAGCAAGACATGACTTATTTATAGCATATTTCCTGGCTTTTCTGGTGATAGGACACCACAATCGGCTCAGATATTTTGTAGTGGCACCTGGTGTGTTCTACAATGCCCTAACATAGATAGGAGCAAACAAACCAATTCAGAGAAAGAAATCCAGTTATGTTCTTCTTTATCAAGTTATCAAGTTATACTCTTCATTATCAAAAACCAGTGACATCACTGGTGACATCTTGATTTGAGAATGAATTGGATATAAGTGAGGCAGAGTTGCACAAAGTCATCCGCCTCACTCTCTCTTCTAGAGTCATTGAAGCAAAACAAAAATCAGGAAAACTGGAGATGACCTGGAATGCAATGAATGAACTTGGCATCTTCAATGGCTGACCAAGCTCTAAGTGATACATAGCACCTACTTCAGCTGACTTCATGACTGTTAGAATGGATTATTCTCATCCACCAATTCTCACTCCACCAGAAGAAATCTTCACATATGTCCTCCTAACTCATTGGCAGGTACCTGGTTTAGTTCATCTGCTGAGACAGTTTTACCAAGATGTGGCTACGATACATGCTACAGCTTCTTGGAGCCACAGGTGCGAACTGTGAAACACCAAAAGTGGATGAGCAGCCTTGAAAAAGATTTGGCAAGCCCTCACCCTAGAGGTTTTAGTCTTCCTGAATATAGACCTGATTATAAGTATTACAAATTTTAAATATATAATTACATTTAGTCATCTTGTTTTTCCTTGCCACTGATCTCCAGATATCTTCCTCTACATTCCTGACTGTGACACTCTACTAATAGAGTCCCTACTAAGAGAGCGAGGTAGAAGGGGCTTAATTTGTTTATGAGACAGATGCACATAAATGATATAATCACATAAGAAAGAGGAAATATAACAAACTAGATCAGTCATCTTGTCTCCAATCTCCATCTATCTTGCTATGTTTCTCTGACCACTAGACCCTCATGAAAGAGGAAGTGGTCAACAGTATCAGGAGCTTTGAAGAGGTCAAGTAGGAGAAAGTGAGAGAAAAAACTTAGGCTCAGTACTTAAGAGATCAGTAATGACTTCTCCAAAAAATAATAACAATAATAGCTAACATTTTTATAGCACTTCAAAGTTTACAAAGCATTTTACAAATACTATCCTGTTTGATCCTCATTTTACAAGTGAGGGAACTAAAAGAAGCAGGAGTTAAATGACTTATTTATCCTAGGTCACACAGCTAGTAAGTATCAAAGGCTTGATATGAACTCAGGTCTTTTTTTACTTTAGGTCCTGGGCTCTATCCATCACACCAGCTATCCCAGTAGCATGATAGCCAAGAGGCCACATTGCTCAAACTGAAGAGAGAGGAGATAGTGTGTGGAAATGTACAGCTCATTTGAAAACTCTGATTATGAAAAATAAAGAATAAACAGGGTAGTAGTTAAAGGGAGCATTATTTAGCACCATCGGTACTAACATTTTCATTCTTTTCATAAAACCTAGCCCAGAATTTTGCACATATAGAGGTTTAATAGATGATTGTTGAAATTGAATTTGTTGACATCGAATGTGAACATCACAAATTCTTAGATGAATAGAGTAGAAATATAATTTTGACTTTTGTTTTAGTTGGATTGAGGCCAAAGAGTTAGTGTGCTCTCTCCTAGGACCAAGGACACTAGTATAAAATTAACTGCCCCAAATTCAGTTTTAATTTTAAAAAATTGAACTAAAAAGCCTAGTAATCTGCACAAACTGACTCATGCATCTACAATGACTTCTAAGAATTTCAATTAGTAACCGTTTTTAATTTGCTAATTTATTGTAAGATATGAATTGCATGTGGAAGGGTAGTAGTGAAAAATAAAATTATTATTTTCTGTATAAAATGATGATACTTCTAACCCTGCATTTGTAGGGCATGAAATTTAAGCTTTTGTGTTGTGTTGACAGATTTGCACTAAATTATCCATACTCTCCTGTGTGTGTAACATTTTCAACATGGTAGACCCAAAGCTATAATCAGGAATTCTTAAGGCTGGGACCTATTCAGTCACTATAATAGTAAAGTAAAGGATAGTACAGTTAAGTCAGGAAATGAAAGCCATTCCCCAGAGTGGGAATGAGGAATAAAGCAGATCTAAATGTAGGGATTCCTTAGACACAAGGTCATAGTAGTGTCCGCTCCGCTCAAGGACAGGAAGGATGAGTTATACCATGAGGTAAAATGCTAGGAAAGTTGTGGAAAAAAGTCCTACCCACTAGCCTCTGGCAGATCTCCAGAGGACAATCTCTCCCAACTCCCAACCCATCCTCCATTCAATGGCCAAAGTGATTTCCTAAAGCACAGGACTAATCACGTTAACCTCTTACTAGTTAAATTCCAATGATTTCCTATTATCTCTAGGACCAATCACAAAATCATCTGCTTGGCATTTAAAGATTTTCATAACTCATACCCATCCCCCTTTCCAGTCTTCTTTTATGACTTATTCTCAGCCATGTATTCTTCAATCCAGTAATATTAACTTTGCTATTCCATGAACAAGATAGCCCATCTTTTGGCTCTGATTGTTTTCTCTGGCTGTCCACCAGGTTTAGCATTCTCTACCTCCTTCCTCCTACTTCCTAATTTTTCAGATATTAAATTTCCAGATACAATTCCACCTTCTACCAGAAACCCTTCCCAGCTTCTCTTAATGAGTGCCTTCCCTTTATTAATTATCTTCTATTTATCTTGTCTAGGTAGCTTGTTCATAAATAGTTGTTTGTTGTCTCTCCCATTAGAGTATAAGCTCTGTAAGGGCAGGAATTGCCTTTGGTCTCTTGTTTCTGCTACTGCTTCCCCTGTGCTTGGTTCCTGACACATTATTTAGTTGTTTGGTTACTCTACAGTTGTGTCTGATTCTTTGTGACCTTTTGAGGGGTTTTCTTGGCAGCAATACTAGAGTGGTTTGCCACTTCCTTCTGCAACTTATTTTATAGATGAAAAAACTGAGGCAAACATGGTTAAGGAAATTTTCCCAGGGTCCTCCAACTAGTAAGTGTCTGAGTCCAGATTTGAACTCAGAAAGAAGAGACTTCTTGACTAAGGCTAGGTTTGAACTCAGGATGAAGGATGTTCCTGACTCTAGGTCTGACACACTATCCTCTAAGCCACCTAACTGACCTGCCCAACACATAGAAGACACTAAATAAATATTTGTTGACTAACTGATTAACTAAAGAAATAGAATGTCAGCACTCCTAGGCAAAGCTCCAGTTATACTACACTAGTTAGAGCTCTGGGCCAGCCTGAGGTTATACTGGAGTCTAGAGCAATACAAGAAAGAAAATCTAATTATCCTTCATAGGCATAGAATCCGTAATATTAACCCCAACAAACTGATCTAATCAGCCATAGATATCAAGGACTTACTGAGCTGGTTCACTGCCAGATAAGAGTTAGTTTTGTATTGTACAAAATGAGATTGTGCCAGGCATCAAGATAAAAATTGGAGAAGACCAACATGGTAGTCAAAGTCATGTCCGAAGTACAAACTAGATAGAAGAAATGAAATTGATGCATCAAGGAAGAGAGCAACATGGAGAGTCAGGATGTTATGGATGGGCCCAATAAATAGGATTTAGAAGACAGTGATGTGGGGACTCATGAGGTTATTGGTAGGTCTGATATACAGGAGCCAGACAGTAAACATTTATCATGTGTCTACTATGTGCCAAGCACTTTGTTAAAGCACTTGGAATGCAAAGAAAGGCAAGAGAGAGTCACTGCCCTCAATGAGATCACAATCTAATGGGGGAAACAAGAAGCAAAGAAACATGCACAAGCTAACTATGTACAGGCTGGAACTGAAGGATTAGTGAAGGCTTCCTAGAGAAGGTCAGACTTTAGTTGAGACTTAAAGGAAGCTGGGGAAGTCAATAGGTAGAGCTGAGGAGGGAAAGCATTTATCTAGAGCCATGAGGTGGGGTGTCATGTTTATGAAATAGCAAGAGAGTAGGGCCTAGGACAGATGAGGAAAAGGAGAAAAAGAATGTAGAACTGAAACAAGCCTAATTGGATCAGAAATAATAAATGCCACCCAATAGCTCTGAGATTCACCTAAAAGACAGTTTGCCCTTTTCAGCATGTGCCCTGGTGGAGAATCTTTTCATTGTAAGATTTCATGATCTGTTTGTTTCCATATTGCTTTGGGGGAGAGGTGGAGAAGGAGGTAGGCAATGGTCTGTACAGGTGATTTTATTGGTATCGGGTACTCTCAATGCCCATCAGCACCTGCTCTGCAACTTGGTCTTAGAGAGTTGCCTTGGGCACTGAGAACAGAAGTCACTCTCCCACTCTCATTGAGCTAGTCTATGTAAGAGCCTAGGACTCAAACCCAGATGTTCCTGACTCTGAGATCAGCTCTCTATTGTAGTAGAGTCATGGGGAGAGAGTCTCTACTACACTATCCACTTCTCCTTGCCCTACTTCCTCTTTCCCTCCTCTTGCTTCTTAAAAGGGGCAACTCTGTAAGATCTGCATGATAATCCTCTTCCTTGGCTGCTTCCCCAGTCTCAAGGGCCAGGGTGAGATGGGTTACTACAGATGAAAATTGTTCCACTCCTTCACTGTTGGCTTCCCAGATTTATTCATCGGGTCCATAGTCCTCTCAATCAAAGAAGTACTAGAGAGAGAAACATCAAGCATTTTGGATTTCCTTCACAACTAATCCCTCCTTCCCGCTTATTAGGACTAGAGATGTTAAAGAAGTTGCGGGCAAAAGCTTGAATCTAGATATATTCCACACAGCAGGGATTGGAGTAAAGGGAGAAGACATGGGATAGATGCAAAAGGAAGCTGCTAATTGCAAATCTAAGTCTATGGTATTTACTAAATGATCAGAAAGCAAATTACAGTCCCACAGTACAGTCTTTCAACTTCTGAAGAGTCCCCAGGGAGGTCCAGGCATGGTCAGATACTTTTATGTTTTCTAACTCCTTAAAATGATTGTCTACCCAGGCAAATTCTACTAAGGGCACAAAAACTAGGAAAACTCCACATGATTGCTTGGGGGCAGTGAAAAAATTTTAAAAGTAGGATGGTACTCAGGAGCAGGTAGGTGGTCCAATGGATAGAGAGCCAGGCCAGGAAATGGGAGGTCCTGGGTTCAAATATGGACACTTGTGTTACCCTGCGCAAGTCATTTATCCCCCACTGCCTAGCCCTTACCTCTCTTCTGCCTTGGAATCAATATACAGTATTGATTCTAAAATGGAGGATAAGGGTCTAAAGAAAAGGATAATATAGTCTTGCTTCTGACATCTATTACCCAGGAGATAAGTCCTTAATGGGCCTCAGTTCCATCATCTGTAAAATGAAAGGACTTGCTGAAATGACCCATAAGGGAACTTCTTGTGTTCTAAGCAGATAAATAATATTAAATATCATTTTTTTAAAAATTGAGCAGTGGGAGAGTGAGTGATCCAATTGTCTCAATGGAATAAAATAGAAAATCAAAAGTATTATCCTAGGTTTGCTAAGTACATTGTTTGCCCATCTCACTGAGAAATCATGAGTTGAGCAAGCAAGTTTGTATCAGTAGAGCAGTAAAAAGAGACCAGTCCAGAACAGACAGTGATTTGAAGGGGTTTATCAGTGATAACGTGGAAGGAGGCCTTATGGGAATGAAAGAAAGTGTGGAGAAAGAAAAGAATCGCCCCAGGAGGGGAGCAAGATCCACTGCAGGGGAAGAAATGGGCCATCTTTGTCAGCATTGCTACTGCATGTAGCTTCATGTCTTAGCCCTGGAACAACAGTGGGTCCATGGCGGGGGGACAGAAAATAATGCCAAGGACTAATGACAGAGGAGTTATCAAGCCCACTGGTCCTTTCTACAGAGTTCTTGACTCTGAGACAAATCCCAAATGTTCAGATTTATTGGATGTCATGACAAAAGTGTGGCCATCCTAAGTCATAAATGACTATGTGGAGTCTTAAGTAACCTCCTACCAACTATTGGGACCAAGGTATGATATTTCTATGCAGACCAACTGTCATCTGCTGAAGCCTACACATCTATAATAATACTGTGGGGGGAAAAACAGCATCTACGGGGGGGGAACCCAATTCTAGGTTTTATTTAATCATTCTGTGGCTCTTTCTCTGCCCTAATGAATTCTCTATTAATGGGCAGCTTGGTAGAGTGATAAGAGCATTGGATATGAAGTCAGAGGGTCTGGGGTCCAATCCTGCCTATCACACCATGTTTATAACCTGGAGTGAGAGTTTCCTGATCTGTAAAATGAACAAAAAAAAACACTTCTGGGTTTTATTTAATCAGTCTGTGGTTCATTCTCTGCCCTAACGAAATCTCTCTTAATGAGCATCTTGGTAGAGTAGTAAGAGCATTGGATTTGAAGTCAGAGAATTTGGAATCCAATCCTGCCTCTCATACTATGTTTATGACCTGGAGTGAGAATTTCCTGATCTGTAAAATGAAAAGGTTGACTTAAATGACTTTTCCAGCCCTACGTCTTCCATTTAGGATCTAAGTAGGATAAAGGCAGTCGTGTCCAACAGTCTCAATGGTTACCATTTGTATATTCATTCTACAAACATTTATGTTCATACTATGTGCATTGAATTACACACTGAGAACAATATAAAGTTCAGATAAGACACAGTCTTTTTCCTCATAGACTTTGTCCTTAGCCTCCTTTGGCTCTGCCCTGGACCCTCTCTTCTCTCTTGGAGTGATCTTATAAACTTTCTTGGATCAACGGGTCATTTCTTGGCAGAGCACTCTGAAATCTAGCTAGCTGGCAGTTATCTCTCACCTCATCTTTAACTTCCTGCTGTGTGTCTTCATTTAGACATTTCATAAAGCATCCCAAATTCAACATGCCTGAAACAAAACTCAATCGATTTTGTCATAATATCACTCTAACTTTTCTGTTTCTTGGAAGGGTGCATGGAAAGGAAATAAGATTATTATTAATGTTAATAAATATTACAGGTGTCATTCTTCCAGTCACTGAGAATCTAAACCTAGAAATCATCCTCAACTTTTCACTCTCCATATTCTGCTATTAGGTGACTCAGGGAGCAGAACTCTGGGTATGAAGTAAAAAGAATTGAATTCAAATCCAGCCTCAGACATTATGCAAATCATTTAACCTCTCTGTCTCATTTTCCTCATCTATAAAATGGGAATAATTATAGAACCTACCTCCCAGATTTGTTGTAAGGATCAAATGTGCCTGGCACATACTAAGTACTATACAAATGGTTTTTATTGTTATTATTCAGTCAGTCATCAAGTCTATAATCATCCTCTTCTCTGCACTCATATCAAAGCCATCTTAGACCAGACCATCATTGCCTTTCACCTGGACTATTCCAATAGCCACCTGAATGATAACTGATCATCTGGGCTCTTCCTATTTCTGATGGAGGTGGGTAACAATAGAAGTGGGACCCTGACGTTCTGAAATCTTGTATTTTTTACTAGTTACTGCAAAATTTGTATTATTAATTATTTATATTATTTTTGCACTATTCTGTATTATTAATCACTTAGAGTGGTCTTGTACTGTTCTGTATTATTCTTGAACTGTTCTGTACCTTCCCTATGTTCCCAACCTAGATAAGGGCATTCCAGGAGGGTATCAAGACCTCCTCTATGCTGACAACATAAGACTTGTGCACTGAAGATGCTCATAGTCCAGGGGAATCTACCAAATCTGTACATGTCCCTTATTCCTTTTTTCTTGTCTTTAAGTTCACCTATGACATGTGAGGCCCCAAAACATACTTTTTCCTGGATTTATACCAGTCTCCTCTATATCCATTTTCCAGGGTTTTCTACCTAAAATGCCCCCAGAAGGCCCAGGGTGGGCTATTCTGAAAAAAAGGTAGAGATTCCCCTGGAATCAGAGTTGACAAGTCCCAGACCCTCAATAAATATGTAAACCCTGAACCACAGCTTGGGCCATTCCATTAGTCCTTAGGCTATTCCATCAGCCTAGACCATCTGATTGCCCTAAACCTCTTCTTTCAATAAACACTTTCATACCTCTGGAAAGAATAGTTTTGAATTGCCAATTTTTTTATTTTTAATTGAAATTTTTTATTTTATTAATTAATTTAGAATATTTTCCATGGTTACATGATTCATGTTCTTTCCCCCCTCTTCCCCCCCCCATAGCCAACACGCAATCCCACTGGGTTTGACATGTGTCATTGATCAAGACCTATTTCCATACTATTGATATTTGTACTAGGTTAATTGTTTAGAGTTCAAATCCCCAATCAAATCCCCATCAAACCATGTGATGGAGCAGTTGTTTTTCTTCTGTATTTCTACTCCCACAGTTCTTTCTCTGGATGTGGATAGTGTTCTTTCTCATAAATCTCTCAGAATTGTCCTTGGTCATTGCCCTGCAGCTAGTAGAGAAGTTCATTATATTGAATTGCCAATTCTTTGAGCAAGATCCTGCTACAAACTTTGGTGTGTTTCTCCACAACACTGCCAATCAGCTTTGCAGGCATGCCAAAAGAAAAGTCCTACAACAGAAGGATGACCAGGTCACTCCCCTGCTTAAGAAGCTTCAAGCTCTAGGACAAAAAAAAAGCCAACCTGGAGAAAGATCAACAGGACTTATATCTCCCCTAACTATACCCATCCCTCTGTCTTTAGTCCTTGGGACAGTTCACAGTTGCCTATAAGCTAGATTAAAACACTTCTATTTGCCATTTGTAGCCCTTTCCACTTTGATTCCATACTATTTTTCCAGGCAGATTACAGATTATGCCTCTCATCCACTCTGCATTTGAACCTGCTCAACTGGCAGCTTCCCTGTTTATAGCATCCCATTACCCACCTCCATTCCTTTGCATAAACTATCCCATGCCTGGAATGCTGTCTTCCATCACCTCCATCTCCAAGGATCCCTAGCTCACTTCAAGGTTCAACTTATATGCTATGTTCAAGCTTATGTGCTTCAAGAGACCATTACTGATTTGCCCAGTTGTTAGTGTCACAATTATTTTGCATTTTATTCCCTATCTATCCACAATTGATTAATCAATGTTCCCTCCTTCTGTAGAATATAAGGTCATGAGGGCAAGTGTTTTGTTGTTGTTGTTTTTGTCTTGATAGCCCCCAAACCTAGTCTAGAACCCAGCTCACAGTCAGTGATTATTGATGGATTGATAAATAACTATTAGACAGCACACAATATTGTACAAGTGCATTAGAGTTTCAAAAGAAGATGCTATGAAGGACATCAAGGGGAAAATGTTTTCAACTGAAGGGATTAAGGAAGACTTCATCAAGAGAGTGGGATCTGAATTGAGCTTTACAAGATGAAAAGGAGGGTCAGCTAGGGTGACTGAGTGAACTGAGAAATGGGCCTAAAGGCAAGAGGTTGTAGGTTCAAATCTGATCTCAGATACTTCCTAGCTATGTGACTCTGGACAAGTCACTTAACCCCAATTGCCTAGCCCTTACCATTCTTTTCTGCCTTGGAATCAATATATAGTACTGATTCTGAAATAGAAGGTAAGAATTTAAAAAAGAAAAGAAAAAGAAGATGATGATGGAAAGTAATTTGGTGACGAAGACCAGGAATGAAGACATTCCAGATACAAGGAACTGTATTAACACAGACACAGAGATCAGAATGTGTTCAAGTAGCCTACTGCAACTGGAACATAGAGAGCCTGGAAAGGTTAATAATAAGAATTCAACGAGAATTTAGGAGGGCTTTGACTACTAGTCAAAAGAATCTGAACTTCACCTATTAAGCAGTAGAAAGCTACAAGTGTTGTTTTTTTGTTTTTTATTCCCGGACACATGGCAGCCAGCTAAGTAGAAAAAAGCATTATTGCCAGCCCTCTGCCCAGCAAGAAATAAGTGTCTTCCTTATTCGAAAGCTACCAGGGAAGAAGATACCAATTGTCAGCAAGTAGATAAGAGGTCCATGATTATTCTCAACCATGAAAGAGTTATTGGGTTTCCTGAGCAAATGAAATAGAGGAGAAAAATAACAACAATAATAATAACAGTAATAATATAAGTTAAGCTATGGCAAGGCATTAACTTCTGCCTCAGCTCTTTTTCCAAATTCCTTTTATCATGTGTGAGGGCTGCTCATCCACCTTTGATGTCCACCTCTCGCCCAACCCTCACCTGTAGCTCCAGAAAGTTGTAGCATGAACAGAGGCTACACATTGGTAAAACCATCTCAGCAGATGGGTTAAACCAGGTTGAGGGTAACCAACAAGCCTCCAACCCATCCTGAGTTATGCAGATGTCTACCCCTTGCATGTGAAGTCCCCTTGAGGAATAGATAGATTAAAACAATCTGTTCCAATGGCCAAGAAAGTGGCCAAAGCAAATCCTATGGAAAGCTAAAAGCTTATTCAGCCTGATTACTGGACTTTTGTCTTGCTGGACTTTAATGACTCTGGAAGAGAAAGGAGGCTCAGGACTTCATACAACTCTGCCTCACCTAAATCCAATTCACTAGCAATACAAATGTAAGGGGGGAGGGGAAGGGGTTAATTTATTTTTAAAAAGGTTGGACTGGATTATAGATCACCAGGAATTTAATTTATTCCAAAGAGATTTATTTACCATTGATTTACAAAATATAGAAAGAATGAAGTAGGAAATCAGAGGGAGGACAGGGTAAGATATCTAGCCTAAACACTAAGTAATTTACTCCTGGCCCCTGGCTCAACCCAGGCAGGGAGAGTTAGTCCTTAGCAGGAGAGGTCTCAGCAAAGCTGAGTACCAGGGGAAGTCTCTCTCAAGAGGTAGTTCTCTCCTGAGGCTAGTTCCTTCAGAAAATCCAGGAAAGGAATCAGCCTTTTCACTCACCACATGTCAGTCCAAAGGAAGAGATTTAAGAATGGTCTCACCAGGAACAGGGTCTCAGGTCCAGACAGCAGATTCTTCTCCAGTCTCAACTCCAAAGAATGAGGAACTGAGTCTCACAGGAAGTTGTAATTCCTCTTAAAGACATTTTCTTTTGTGTCACTTCCTGTGCCTTCCTCCACTTTTTATGTGAACAAATCATAATCTAAAACCTTACTTAGGACTGCCCAGGAGGCAGTTGGTCAATTCTGATTTGTTACCCACTATTGCACATATGGGTCATAGACCTCTCCCACTCAATGATTAAGTGGGATGTTTACATTTTTGGTGATTAAGTCTAAAAATGGGCAGGGGTTACAATTTAATCTTCACAATCAGGGGAAAGTTAACTAATTTCATTTTCACAGTCAGGGGAGAGTTAAATTTAATCTTCACACAAAACATCACTTTATAATATCATCGGCCCTCTTCAAAATAAAGGAAAAACAATAATAACATTATGTATGTATATTTCTGTCCCAGGCTTTGAATCACCCTATAATTCAGCATATATTTAATTGAGGTCAGAGGTTCTTAGCCTAGAATCCACAGATTCCTTAATTTTTTGTGGGGGTCCATGGATCTTTTAAAAATTAAATTAATTAATTTATTTAGAATATTTTTCCATGGTTACATGATTCATGTGCTTTCCTTCCCCTCTTCCTCCTCCTCCCTGAAGCTGATAAGAAATTCCACTGGCTTATACATGTATCACTGTTCAAAACCCATTTCCATATTATTGTTTGCAATAGAGTGATCATTTAAAGCCCAAATCCCCAATCATATACACATCAAACCATGTGGTCAATCATACCACGGTTCTTTCTCTGGAGTTCATGGATTTTAAACATATTTTGATAACTGTATTTCAGTACGAGTGATATCCTTTGTAATCACATGTAATTTATTTTATGCATTTTTAATACAATTCTGTTCCAGGGTTCATAGGCTTTACCAGACTGCCAAAAAGTCCCTGGCACAAAATGAGTTAAGAATTATTCATCTAGTTTCATCAGATTTGCTAAACAGAAAAACAAAAAGTGATCTATTATCATTTATCAAGGGATGTACCCTTATCAAGGAGAGGGGAGGAATTCTACATATGACCTTGCAAAAAAAAATGACGGCTACTTATCGCTCAAGTGTCTCAAGTGAAAGAAGAACTTGGTAAGACTCTTAGGTTCAAATCAGTACTATAGACACTAGCTGGATTTATTTCCTGTTTCTAAGAGGATCAACAAGAGAGTAAAGCATCTGGGTTCTAAATAAATCCTGGCAGCTTTGCCTCCCACTTTGGCACCCTACCACTAAGGCATTGTCTGGGGGACAATAGTTTCCCTGCCCAAACAGACTATCACAAGATGTACCTTCAGGATACCAGTCTGGGGAGTTATAACTAAGTGGTGGGAAGAAAGGCCACCTGCAGAGGTGACTGACTGTCCCACACTGTTTCCTCGGTTTATTTCTCTGTATTCGTGCAGATGCAGTAGGTCAGGCAGTAAAATAGGCAGATCCCTTCATCAGAGACACACCAGCTAGAAATGGTTTGCTGAGAACTCCCCTGCTGTGTTTGCAGTAGGTGGGTGACATGACCAAATCTGCTTTCATAAGAACTACTCAGGTACAATTCGGCACTTTAATAGAGTAGGGTACAGAACAAGATGTAGCCCAGAAGTGCCCTAACTTTAAAATCGAAGCTGCACTCAGGTCAAGTCAATGAGCAATCATTAAGTAGAAGGGAAATGAGAGAGAGAAGGGATGGGGGATGAAGGTACCCAGGGCCGGACATGGCACCCAGAGTAGAGAAAATCCAATTAGGAATACAACCTGGAAAATAATGAAAGCATAGCTGGCCTCCTGCAAATGAAGATGCTGGGAGGAATCAGCCAATTAAGGCGAGTTTACGGGGCCAAAGTCACTATCACCTCTCTAAAACTATATTCTACTTATGTATTCATTTTGTATATGTCCAATAGCATTTAAGCTCTCCTTTTGTTTTGAGTCTCCATCATCTAGCACATAAAAGATGCTTAATAAGTATTTGCCGAACACTTGATTGATTGCTCTTTTCTCGTTTACCTCCCTTGTACCAGGAGAATTTAGCTATAAAGATATTTTTATTTTACCAGTTACACATAATAACAAATTTCTACATAAGTTTTCCAAAGTTATATGATCCAAATTGTCTTCCTCCTTCCCTTTCTTGAGCTGGCAAACAATTCCATCTGGATAATATATGTATTATTATGCAAAACACATTTCTATATTGCTCATTTTTGTAAGAGCATAATCATATAAAGCAAAAATCCAAATAAACTAAAGTAAAAAATGGTATTCTTTGATCTTCATTCTGATTTCAACAGTTCATGGTCTGGAGGTGGATATTATTCTTCATTATAAATCCCTCAGAAGGGGGCAGCTGGGTAGCTCAGTGAGAGCCAGCCCTAGAGACAGGAGGTCCTAGGTTCAAATCTGACCTCAGACACTGGGCAAGTCACTTAACCCCCATTGCCTAGCCCTTACCACTCTTCTGCCTTGGAACCAATACACAGTATTGACTCCAAGATGGAAGGTAAGGGTTTAAATAAATAAATAAATCCCTCAGAATTGTCCCACCAGGAGAATTTGAAGGAAAAGGAGTTGCGTATAGATCAAATGTTTATTTGGTTTTTTCTCAGTCGTCTTTATAAAAACCATCTCAATTGACCAATAAATAAATATTGAATCAGCTTGATTTTGTTTGGCTTTGTAAAGTGTCAAAAGCAAACTCAAGAATAATGATAAAACACATTCATTTGGTTTTAAAAACTTGCCAAAAGAAATGCTTACCTCTGGATATATTTCCTTGGCTCTTTTCTCATCTCTAAAGGAAACTTATTTTCTGAGAAAAGTCTTTATTTTGAATTTCAGTGTTCATTTGGGTAAACATTGGGTAAGAGGCAAATCCCTAAGGCCTTGTGCCAAATCAGGCAAGTAAAATAGTTTCCTCTGCATTTTTCCAGAAAGAAAAAAAAAAAGACCTGGCTCATCAAACAAACAAAAAAAAAATAGTCTGATGAACCTGTTTCCTTAGCTCTTTCCTACTTCCTTATTTATTGGATTACATAAGCTTTATTAAAGAAATTTTCCCTTTTGCCAAAAGGATTCTAATAAAGAAATAAAGTTAACTCTCCTAAACTCTGTAATCACATTATAAAGAAGTATATTTAAAGTTCCACTAACTTAATGGCAAATCATTAAAGAAAGCTGGTTAGATGGCTATGGCATCAAATTGTATTAGTAGAGGAATTCTTATTCAAAAATCTCTTACATCATGCTGGGTAAAAGTACATTTCCTTGTTTATTCAGGCATAACTGACAATATTGCTTTGTGTTTGTTTTTTAACACTAGGAGTAAAGAAGGAAATTATGTTTTTCTCAAAAATGAAGAAAAGATAATACCAAAACATGAAAGACTGAAGAAGTTGAAGCAATCTAACAGGAAGGTATAGAGTGATGGGGAGAGCATTGAATTTGGAGTCAGGAAACCTGGGTTCAAATCACAGCTCTGCCACTTAAATTCTGATGTGATATTGGGCAACATATTTGACTCCTTGAGATTTCCTCATTTATAAAACAAAGATGGTGGATTGGGAGATGGGTAGAGACATGGATATAAAGGTAGATGGGCGAATAGAGCTTTTAGTAATCACTTACTATGTGCCAGGTATGCTGGGCACTGGGGATAGAAATACAAAAGCAAGGCAGTCCCACCCTCACAGAACTTATATGCTAAAAGGGGAAAGACAGAGAAGGAGAAAAGCCTATATAAAGAGGCGAGGAAGACTGGCAAAGAAGAGATGTCTAGAGATTCAAGGTATGAATAGAGACATAGCTGGGACCCATCCGAAATAGTATTCTGGAGAAGTAGTCACCAAACTGGAAAATATTCTTTCAGGAGAGGTTCCTCTAAGTGAGGAAGGTGGTTGGTGAATAAGAGGAGTAGGGAGAAGAAAAGTTCAAAGAGTGATGGTATAACAGTTGGGATAGATTGTTTCCATGGTTCTTTCCATTTCTAGTTTATGATAGTAATTGTTTACAATATATGATAAACTCAGAGAAACCACAATAAAAAGATATGTAAAATTTCCATTAATTGATCTGAACTTCTTTTCAGATAGTTTTTGTCTTCCTTTAATTTTACGGTGATTCTTAGAAATATTCATTTCTGGCTAAAGCAATGTTAACAAAAGCAAGATGGCACAGAATATCTCAATTTACCTTTTATTACTAATGGGTCCTCAGACTATACTTCCCTTCCTACCACATACAGCTAACCAGCCATCCACATGAGCCATCTTGTCCTGTTACCACAGCCTCACTTCTCCCCCACCTATATCTGGCATCTCCATGTACCATTAGTCCTCCAGATTAACAATGCCTCAATCGATAAGAAAGTTCATCCCTTAACTTTGGAGTTCCCACCCTGATCCTGAGCTACCCTGATTGTTTTTGCCTTTTACATGTAATTGACCCTGAGACCAGGCTTCACTTGAAGCTGGAAGACAAATTAATAGACTAAGGCCTCCTAATAGTCAGGTGAAAATAAGAGTGTGAACTTGGCTGGTAGTCAAGTCAGAGAAGAGGAAGAGAAAGACGGAAGCAATGCTATGGAGACAGATGAATGCCCAAGAGTTGTCAAACAACAACAAAGGGCAGTGAAAATACTTAGTGTTGGAGTTGATGCTTCATCTGAACTTCAAACAGAGCTGGTACTCCAAGAGGCAGAAGAGAAGAAATAGAGCATTCTTAGTATGAGGGACAGCCTTGCTGTCAACTCACTTGATGCTCCTCCTTTATACTATGTAAGCCTGGCTCCCTTGCAAAATCTCCCAGGATGCCAATCTTTCTGGCAAAGCCATAAAACAAAACAAAATAAGTAAATACATTGAGCTGGAGAAATCCATATCATGTTTTGAAGGAATGAATGAAATAGCATATATTAAGTATTCACTAAGAGCCAGGCACTGTTCTGAGCATCAGAGATGCACACACCCTAAGTGAAACTGTCTCAACCTTCCAAGAACATTTCTCCTGGAGGTACATCATATCTAGGAGTCAGGACCATGGTCAGGAGAATATAGACATGTGGGAGGGCTGAGGGATACAGCCAGAGGGAAGACAGTCTAGGCGAACAGTTGGATATTTTGATATTGATTTTGTTATTTATGCCAATCAGTAAGTCAATAGTCTGACTACCATATGTATAGTCAGTCATTTTCTTTCTACTAAAATTGAATGGATTTCACACTTGTAAATGCAATGAACAATGACTTCAAAGAACAAATAGTGAATGAAGCATACCTCCTACCTCTTGTCAGAGGACCACTGGATGAAAGGCGCTAAATGAGGCATATATTGTCAGATCTACTTCACCAAGGCTCACATTCTCAGTTCTCCTTTATTCTTCACTCTCATTCAGTCCCAGTCCAATTAGTTGCCAAGTCTTGTGGACTCTGCCTCCATAATATCTCTCATATTCATTACCTTCTCTCCATTCATCTAGCTACCACACTCAGTCAGCCCTCGTCACTTTTTTAAAACTCTTAAAAGTCTCAGTATCAATTATAAGATAGAAGAGGCAAAGGTTGGGCAATTGGTGTTAAGTGACTTGCCCAGGCTCATAGAGCTAGGAAATGTCTGAGGCCACATTCAGTCCCAGGTCCTCTCTACTCCAGGTCTGGTGCTCTATCCCTTGTGCTACCAAGTAGCTCCCCTTCATCACTTTTCACCTGGACTAGTACATAGTTTCCTACTTGGTCTCTCTGCCTCTTTTCTCTCTTTTTAAATCCATCCTCACAGACTATCAAGGATATTCCTAAAACCAAGGTCTACCTCGTTTCCTTCTCAGGAAGGTCTGTTAGTTCCCCATTGCTTCTAAAACAGAAGGCAAACTCATCTTTAGCTATTTAAATCTCTTCCCAATCTGGCTACCATCTTTCTTGCAAACTTATTAGCCAATGCTCCCCTTGATGAACTCTATGTTCCTGTCAAACCGGCCTCCTTGCTGTTCTATGGAGGAATACACAATCCATTTTCTATCTCTTATGACTTTGCATAAGGCTTTATACTCGCCTAACCAGAATGCATTCCCTCCTCACCTCTGCCTTATAGAATCCCTAGATTCTGGCTCCAATGATACCTCCTAGGTTAAATGTTAGGGGCAATGAAGTAGTATAGTAGATACAACACCAACTTAGAGTTAGTAAGACGAGTTAAAATCCTTTATCAGACACTTACTAGCTATGTAACCTTGGGCAAGCCACTTAACCTCTTCCTCAGATTCCTCATATGTAAAATGGAGATAATAACAGAACCCACCTCACAGGGCTATGAGAATCAAATAATGTAATATTATAAAGTGCTTTGCACAGTTCCTGGTATATATTATCAAAGATATCATTATATCTTCTCATAGCTGGAAAGGATCTCAGAGACCTTTTGCAAGTTGTGTCTGAATAGAAAGTTCCTTTGCAACATCCTCATGTAGGATTTAAATTAATGTCCAATTCTTCAAGTGTTATTTTTTTAAGTTTATTATCTGACAAAATTGAATCACATGATTAAGCTTTTCTACCTGCTCAAAAATCCCCACTCCACCCAAACCACCCAAACTGAGAATGGAAGGGGGAAGAGAGAGAGAGAGAGAGAGAGAGAGAGAGAGAGAGAGAGAGAGAGAGAGAGAGAGAGAGAGAGAGAGAGAGAGAGAGAGAGAGAGAGAGAGAGAGAGAGAGAGAGAGAGAGAGAGAGAGAGAGAGAGATGGACCTCCACCCAATTTATTTCCTATCTACATCCTGCCTATAACAATAGGAAGTGAGTGGGATTCTGGGAGTTGTAGTTTTGTTGGGGATCGTAGTTTTTAGGGTAACAGATTCTAATTACACACTTGACAAGTGGTTATCCATCCTTTGCTTGATATCTTTAAATAAGGGAGAATTCCACCAAGGTAGCCCATTTTACTTTATTAAGTTGATATAGATATGATTCTTTTTTTATACCATAAAATCATAAAATCCTTGATCAAAACAGGATCTGAAAGGTCATGAAATTTAATTCCCTATGTGATGGGCAGCTTCCTTTGCCCCCAAAAAAGTCTATTCCTCTCTCTTTATGCTTCCTTTAGACCAGTGGTTCTCAACCTTTCTAATGCTATGACCCCACAATACAATTCCTCATGTTGCGGTGACCCCGAACCAAAAAATTATTTTGGGGGCTACTTCAAATCTGCAATTTTGCTACAGTCATGATTCAGAATGTAAATACCTGATATGCATTATGTATTCTCATTGCTACAAATCAAACATAAATTAAACATAGTGATTAATCACAAAAACAATATTTAATTATATGTTGAGAAATATTAATCCGGCAGGAGGCAGCCTGAGCGCTGGGGCGGGAGGTAAGTCCTGCCTGGGGAAGGGGTCCACAGATGCTGCCTTCTTCCTGTCATCTCCCTCCAGCTCCAGCTGAGGCTTCACTTTGCTGGGGTTACTCAGCTCCATTATCCGCTCCAGGAGTTATCTGCTCCAGGACTTGTTCTTAACCCCTCCGGAGCCAGTGCCCTGGTGCTCTCTCTGGGTCTCTGTTTGAGTCCAGTTTCCAGGAAACAGTGTAAATCCATTGCCCCTCATAGGGGGAGGGCTGCTGATAGGTAACTAATATTAGTACAATGTGTAGGCAGCAGGGTCCCCGTTCTTTCCAAGATCTTGCTGTAAATTAGCTCAATTTCTCAGTGGCTAAGCTAAAGCCATCAGCAATATGTATTTTCCGATGGCTTTAGGCGACCCCTGTGTTTTGGTCATTCTACCCCCACTGGGGTCTCGACCCACAGGTTGGGAACCACTGCTTTAGACCATTTGTTAGGTTTCATTACTACTATTCATCACAAGATCATAGAATTAGAACTAGAAGGAGGCTTAATGGCCCTTGAGTCCATCCCCCTTACAGACAAGGAAACTGAATGACATATAGCTAGTAAATTTCTGAGACAAAATTTGAACTCAGGTCTCTTTGAATTCAATTCTAGTATTCTATCCACTACACCATATTGTCTCTTCATCCTTGATTGGCAAAGGCTTTAACACTAAAAGAGTATCAAAATTATGAAAACCAAGTCTATCATGAGATGTGTCCTGAACCTTTTATGGGGCCTACAACATACCCTGCTTTTGTTAGTATGTCATTAGTTCCTTAATTCAGCTCACTGATGAAACAAAATTAGATTCTTATTCTTTGATTAATGTTTCAGATGGATTTTTCTATTCTACTTCCCTAATAAAAGTATTTCTGATCAAAGGGCCTTAAAAAATCAGCAAAGTTCCCAAAATTCAGGCCTCACTCCTACAGGAAAAGTTAGTCACTGAGCAGCTGGCCTGGGAAATACCAGGAGAACCTATAAACAGTAGTGTTGGAAAGACTTTAATCCAAGTCTCAGTCATTTTAAACACTAAAACAGGCATCCATAGTCTATGGAATGGAGCAGTAGGTGAGAGATTCCTTTGACTCACATGGAGAAAGGCAGAAGAAATTGGTCTTTGGCACGCTCTCATTTCCCCTTCTCCATCCATCCCCTCTTATATCTCTTTGATCTCTCTCTTCCTCTTCTCCCTGTTTTGTCTTCTCTCTCCTTTCATTTTGTCCTCTGGTTATTCACAGAACTCTTCCTTCAGCATTTTACTCAGAATTATTCTCCTCTACACCACCACCATCCACAAATTTAACTCTTCTTTCTTTGAACACCTTCATCCTGCATCCACACCTTCACCACCAGCAGCACTCAGTCCCTTCTTTAAAGCTCCTATTCCTATAAGATGGAGTTAGCTAAAAGTAGACTATTCTGACTATCTGATTAATTATTATCTCTTGATATGAATTACTTGATCATGGCCATTAGGCTGAACCTCTCATTCACTCACTTCCATAGTCACTTTTTAAAAGTATCACTTATTAATCTAAATTAATTTCTGATTAAATTTATGGAAAAGACCACAAAGTCCTATTTCAGTGATTCATCGTGGCATGGACCTGACCTGGGGTTTTCCCAGGAAAAAGCTCTGGCAGGCTCTCCTGTGATGGAAAGGCTTCAAGTATGTACTATGACTAAATTCTGAACACCAGCTTACCTAAGTAGAGAAAAATCTATCACCAACTTGACTATCTATTCTTTGGCCATGACAACCCAGGAAAACAAAGAAATTTTCCAGATGGTCCTTAGTTCCATGTGGCCTCCCTCTGCTGTGATGGTGGAAGGATAGTGCAAAAGGAGTCACAGGATGATGAGAATCCTATCAGTTTTTGACTATTTATGAATGTTAACTTAACTATTGTCACTCTAAATAGATCCTTGTTCCATGACCAATGAGTTGACATACCACTAGAAAAGGAGTCCTTGAACTGGGGTCTGGAAATTTAAAAAAACAAACATGTTTTGGTATCTATATTCCAAAATTATTGGTTTCCTTTGTAATCCTCTATATTTTATTTTGTGCATTTAAAAACATGATTCTGAGAAGGGATTGATTCACAATCTCCACAAAATTGTCATAGAGGAACATGACAGAAAAAAGAAGTCCTATACAAGAAGAATTAAATCACATCAACTTGGATGTTCTTACTGGAAGTGAACCCAAAAAGACCAAAAAAAAAAAGTTACCATTAACGATAATTCAGTTTCTCTAGGAAAGGTGAATAAAGGAATTGGTGGAGTTGGTTTGGTGAAACATCCAAGGATAATATGAAACATCATTTCATGGGACATTTAGTTATATTGTAATACTGTCATCATGATAGAAGCTTTTGCAATAACATCTGTGAGAAAGTAAGGGTTAGAGAAATTCAGCAAAGTTGATTTTTAAAAAACCTCCAAATTAAATCAACATATATGTAATATAGATTAATACTCAGATATTTTAATATAAAGGTAATCCAGAGGAGAATGGTATACAAAAAATAGGGGGAAATATGGTTTATGGATAGAAAATAAGAGAAATTAAAAACTTCAAATTAAACAGAAGTCTGACTACATACCAGGGATGTTTTCTTCAAAAAGAAAGTTCTGAGACTGAATATGAAAAACACAAAATAATATTTTTAAGTGGCATTAATTATACAAATATGCACATTTTAGTGTTTTCTTAATTCTCTTTTTTGTCACTCTCACTTCCCAATGACTGCCCCTCATTCCCATGCATACAACCCTCCCTTAAAGAAAGAAGCACAATCATTCAAAACAAATTGATATACTGGTCATGTATGAGGCATGATATACTGGTATGCCTCATTCTATACTTTTGGTCATTACTACTTTGAAACATTGTTTTCTTATCAGTTTTCTGTAATCATAATTGTTCATGGCAACTATTAGTGTGAAATGAATCTGATTTTAATGGAAAGGAAATAGCTCTAGATGTGAAACATTTTTGTATCAGTTGTGTACTGTCAAATCAGATTTATTCATGCAAAGATAAAAATAATATTAGAAGAAAGAAGAAAAATGAGAATACAATTGTATGAGGCATTGCCAAATGAGGCATACAACCAAAGCTATTCTAGTTTGACCTATTAGAATAATATACTACCCAAAAAAAATCAGAAATGGATAAAAGAACTGATTTTTTATAATGGCTATTCAGTTTCCTCATCTGTAAAATAAGATGGAAAAGAAAATCGCAAACCACTCCAGTTCCTTTGCCAAGAAAGCTCCAAATGGGGTCAGAGTCAGACATGACTGAAACCAATGAACAACTACAATAACATTGTCTTTTCCTATGAAAGCTTAAATAATCCATATCAATCACCACAACAAGGGAACCCAAAGAGCTTAGGACATTTTTAGAACCACATACATTTGACATACCTACATAATAAGAGAAATAAATACCATCTCTCATTCTTTCCTTTCTCTATATTCACATGACATCCACCTTAAGTCAGTCTTTCATCAGCTACTACCTAGACTATTACAATAGCCTCCTAGTTGGTCTCTATATTTCAAGGGACTGAAATCCTATTGTGACAAACAAATATACATCCATCCCCCTTCAATCTGTCCTCCACAGAGTTGGCGAAGTGGTGTTTGTAAAGCAGAGATGTGACCAAGCCATTTCCCAAGTCAATAAACTCCAACAATTCTCTAATACTTCCATGACCAAATATAAACTTTTCTCCCCCAACCATTAACATCGACTCCCCACCACAAGAAAATTACGTGTATATATTTTGCATATGCAGGTATCTCCCAGGTTCAAACTATCACAGGCTGTCATAAGAAATTAAATAAAAAATTTCAGGAAATTTTATGGAAACCACAGATGGCACACAAAGCCAGCAGATGACACAAAGTTTAGAAACTATACAACCTATCACCAAATATTTAACCCAAAGTTTTAAAAAAGGGATTGTAAACACCCCATAAAAGAAAAGAAAAAACTCAGACTTCTTCTCTGATATGAAGGGAGAGTCAAAAATTTTTATGTAGGGCAGATTGTAAGGCACTGGCCCCTAACCCCCAAGATATAGAAGGGATATCTATATATTCCTATATACTTACTAATTCATCATTATAGAATGTAAGTTCTTTAAGGTTAGGAACTATTTTATTTATTATTTATTATTATTTATTATTAGGAACTATATGTATCCCCCAGTGACTAAAAGAGGGTTTGACACATAGTAGGCAATTAATACATATTTAGAAATTAACTAATTGATTATCAATCATTTATAAGATCTTTTGGAAGAAAATAATAGGAAATTATGAATAGCATCACCAGGAAACAGCAAGAAGCAATGGAGGGGAAAAAGAAATTTATGGAAACATCAGCAGCACATATACTAAAACTTAAACTTTGATTGAAGACTCAAAGAAGAAAAATCACTCCAAGGGCATTAAAGTACAAACAAAAAAATTCAAACAATCTATAAAGATTTTTATAACAAATTCTTTTCATGATTTATTACAGTGGATCAACCACATTTGGCCTCCAACCATGGTCCTTAATGTAATACTCAAGAAAGGGATGATATTTGTTTTCTTCAGTTTTATCTGACTCTTTATGACCCCATGGACTGGTCCATGGATTTGTCTTGGCAAAAATACTGGGGTGGTTTGCAATTTCTTCTCCAGTGTGTCCCCATTTATTTACAGATAAAGAATTGAGGCAAATAGGGGTTAAGTGACTTGCTTGCCCTAGGTCACATAAAATAGTGTCTTAGGCAAGATTTGAACTCATATCTCCCCAACTCCAAATACTGTGCTCTACCTACTGTTTCACCTAGCTATTCCAGGAATGGTACTAAAAAAACAAAAATGGAAAGAATGGCTACATTGAACTAAGTGAAAATAGAAGAAATCTGTGCTAGAAGAGACAGATTTGAGGTGTATTCGAGGATCAATTTTCAAAATATCCCCCCCAAATGAGGAAGATACTAAAGGCTTATAAAAAATGGCTCATGTGGTTACCCAGAAAATGAGATCAAGAAAATATTGGTACTTGTAAACCAATATACCTACTTTCTCTTCTTTATAAGTTTTTATGAGATTAACATACACATATATTATATGCAACCTTGAAGAAACAAACAAGCAGGTCTTCTCAAATTGCATTCTTGAGCAGACCACATCTTTAATCACATAAATGAATAAAAGAATAGAGAATGCAAGAGCCTGTCATGCTTTAGTTTGTTGACTTAAAAAAAGCATTTAATTTTGTGTCAAAAAAACTGCCTTAAAGTCTCTCATCCCCTAAGGCATCTCTTATTTATGTCAAAACCTACTAGATTCCATGAACAGAGATGATTTTATCGTATAACTATATGATAAATATTATATAATGTATTTCTATCTTAGTTTATGAATAATATATTTAGTATATTACTGTATAAATATGATAAATATGACTGATAAATATTGTATGACTTTATGATAAATAAAGGCATAAAACAGGGAGGTTTTTGCTAACAGAAGATACTTCAAGAGTCTTGAAGAATTCATGTGAAAAATCCAAATGAAAAAGGGATTCCCTACAGGTGGAGAGGTCCTCCAGGAGCTTCTGTTTGTATAACAAGCCCAAGAACACTGAAGAGCCTCCTAAATGATGTCTGTAATCATTTCAAAAGTATGTTATGGCTTGCCTTCCACACTAGAAAAAAGAGGATGAAGACAACCATAGGAGTTAGCAAAGTCACCAAGTGAAAGTATAGGGAGTACATAGAGAGCTAAGGATCTTCTCCAGAGAGGTTATAAGAATTAATGTTTGTAAGGCGCACTGAAATCCACATAAGAGAAGAGTGGAAATGCACAATGTTAGGGTGGAAGGAACACTAGATTTGGTGTTCAGGTCCTATGTTTTGATATTTTACTATCTGTGTGACCTAAGACAAATCACATCTCAGGACCTCAGTTTCTTTATTTGTAAAATGAATAGGTTCAACTGAATGACCTAAGTCTCTTCTAGATCTAAATTCATGATTCTATGAACTGCAAAATATTCTTAAAACTGAAAAAAAAAATGAACCCATTCACAAAGAGTCTGTAACTCCTTCAGAGGCTCTCATCTAACACAAAGGGTACAATTTGATGGATTTCCTACACTTCTGGTTTGTTTCCTCCACCCAGAAAATGTGAGAGCTTGTACTATATGGCATCGTCTAACATACTATTGCCAATTCCTCTTGCCAGCACACAGTTCATAAAACTCAAGGAAAAAATATTTCCAAATTGCAAAAAAAAAAACAAAACAAAACTATGGTACATAGTTGCCCATGTGTATGTCAAAACCACACAAGATTCCTTGAAATGAACATTATGCGATAAATTTTTTTGAATGATGTGGTAGAGGCATGGAGAGAGAGAGGACTTGTAAGCCAAGATGCAAGAAACAAGTTGGGGACCTAACCTAATTGTCAATCAAGAGGAAGGTTCCAAACAGAATGTTCCCAGGAGTGGCAGTTGGGGGTTTCTGGCCACACAGAAGAGAAGCAGAAACTTGGCTTTGACTCTGGTTCTCTGGCTTTGGGGCAGTTGAAGCTGACCAGAGGAGAAACTTTGGACTTTGTCTCTCTCTCTCTCTGTAGGTTGAACCTGGCTGAAAGACCCTTGTGGGGCTGACTTGGTTTGGGGGTTCTCTGATCAAGGGGAACCCTCTGTTCTCTCTGAGATTTGACTGATCAAGAGTTGGAGGAAAGCCAGGCTGAAGGAGGGACTTTGAACATTGTTTCTCTCTGGGGTTGAGCTGAGAGACCTTGCTGACTTTGTGAAGAAGAAGAAAGATTTTAAACAGCTGTTGTCCTCCATCTCTCTAACTGTCTTAAACTCACAGTTGTGACTGGACTATTTTCTCAAGCCCTCATAATCCTCATTTTAGATTAGGGACATCCTCATCCCTCTTACCTCAGTTTCCTATCCTGTTATCCTAATAAAACCCCTTAACTTGAAAAGGAAAAGAAAAGAGTATCTTTATAGTTTACTCAAGGGGGGAGGGAAGAAGTCAAAGGCTTCAAAAAGAACTGGGAGGTGAAGGAGGCAGAAAGGAGAGGGTTGGAGAAGGGAGGGAGTGAAGGGGGGAGGAGGTTAGAAAGATATACTGATTCATCAGCCATCAATAGGGATTAGTAGGCAAATCCCAGAGCAGTTTTCTTGTGTAGCAGTTCCTCTGTGTGGCAGCATCCCTGTACTAGCATCCCTCAGCATTTCTCAGCATTTCTCAATCCTACCTCCATTACAACCAAGCAGTTTCAGGTTCCCTTCTAGCAGTTCTTTCTAGTCACAAGTCATCCAGAACATAGTCATTGCAAAAGAAACGGTTTTCTCAATTTACTTTTCTATTTCAGTGACTAATTGAAAACAAAGAGCTTTTTTTTTTTCAGCTCATCAAAGTATGGACAACTACTAGTGAGCAACCCTTTTCTATACATCTAGATAGCCTTGATTGTTTACAGTCCGGCATTAGAGAGGGCTCTCACAAAGTATCTCTTCTCAGTGAATGACTCCTATTGGCCTCTCCATAGTTAACAGCAGATCGTACCTGTTCTTAAGTTCTTAAGAACTACTATAAGGTAGTGACAATCTCGCATTGTTCCCATAGTCCTTTGTTTCTTGATCCTATCAACACTTCAGTTAGATCTAGAAACTTGACAGAAAATTGGTTTTCTCATAATTGTACTTCCAATTCCCCATACATTTGTAAGATAACTTTATCAATTAATCAATAATCATTCATTAGGCCTCTGCAATGTTGTCAGGATAGTATTGTTAGGCACTAAGGACACAGAGAAAAATGAAATAATCCCCATCCTCAACTAACATGCCTCCAGATGCTCCTATTTGTGCAAGAATTCCTAGAACATTACAGAGACTCCTAAATGATGTCCACAATCATTTAAAAGACCATACTCTTTTATAGTCCTAAAGAATCCTACAGAATATAAATAAACAATCAAACAAACAAAAACATAAATGAATGAATGAATGAATACATAAATGAATGAATGAGAAAGAAAGAAAGAAAGAAAGAAAGAAAGAAAGAAAGAAAGAAAGAAAGAAAGAAAGAAAGAAAGAAAGAAAGAAAGAAAGAAAGAAAGAAAGAAAGAAAAAAAGAAAGAAAGAAAGAAAGAGACTATGGCCTTGACCCTGTGCAAATCACTTAACCCCCATTGCCTAGCCCTAACTGTTCTTCTGCCTCTTGATTCCAAGACAGAAAGTAACAGTTTAAAAAAAAAAGGGTATGGTCTTGCCTTCCATACCAGAAAATGAGGAAGAAAACTTATTGTTTGAATGATGACCTGCAGTAGGATGGACAGTACATAGAACTGATGCATCTTGGATAGACACTTCTAATGAAAACTGAGCTAGAATCAGTTGAATGAGACAAAGGGAGATGGTTTTCCTTTGGAAAATTGTACCATGCTTTTTATTGACTCTGCTCTTCATTTTAATGTTCTATATGACTGTGACTCATGAAATGCCACAGACTCCAAAGAAATAAAATTGCAGGTCACCCCCAAGGATTGGGAAAAGTTCATGGTAGTAGCGATAAGGATGTAACATGTTACCAATCAAGAATCAATGAACATTTATTGATGATTTGTAATTATATTATTTATTATAATTATTTTATTTATTTAAATTATAATATTTAATAATGCAATAATTATTTATTAGGCACCTACTATGTGTCTGGGTCTGTGAAAAATGCTAGGAATACAAAGGAGACAAAAGTAATCCCTGCCCTCAAGGAAATCATAATCTAATGGAGGAAAGGGATAAACATACAAACAAGTATGTACAAATAAGATACATACAGGCTAAATTGGATATCTCAGAGGGAAGATACTTTCATTAACCTTATGTTAAAAAGGACTGGGGAAGTCTTCTTGCAAGAGATAACGTATAAAGGATGTAATCAGAAGTGATGTAGCAAAAGCCAGGGATAAATGATGAAGAATCTACATGTTTCTTTGGTATTCATGTAAGATCAAGAGAACTAGAAGTCAGGGGCAGCTAGATGGCTAAATGGATAGAGAGCCATACCTGGAGATAGGAGGTCCTGGGTTCAAATCTTGTTCTAGACATTTCCTAGCCATGTGACCTTGGGCAAGTCACTTAACCTCAAATACCTAGCCCTTGCTGCTCTTCTGACTTGGAATCTATGCTTGGTATTGATTCTAAGACAAAAGGTGAGAGTGAGAGAGAGAGAGAAGAAGAAGAAGAAGAAGAAGAAGAGAGAACTAGAAGACCTACAATATTCTCAGTAAATCTAGTTTGAAGGCATGAGTGGGTTGGGACCAGGGAGGACCCACATCATAAAATAACAAGCCATCAAAGTGTTTTTGGAGCATGAGGACTTTCATTTTCACAACCCTCCTCCCTTTCTTAGAAGGAAAATGATCAGAAACTAGGCATACCGCTATCTGAATCCTTTGGATAAAGAATCCACATACCAGAATTTATGTGTCACATGTCAAGAGTGTCAGAGGATTAAATGTCATTTACTCTATATACCTTTTGTATAGCCTTATCTGTGAACATGTTGGATCCTTCTCAATAGAATATAATGTCCTTGAGGATAGGGGAATCTTCATTCTTGTCTTTGAACCCTCATTCCTAGAATATAGCAGGGATTTAATAAATGTTTGTTGCATTGCATTATATTAATTTTAACTAAACTATAGTGAAATGAAGTTACTTATTGTACATTTCCAACTGATTATTTTCCATAGTCAACAAGTCAAGAAACATATAATGTTCCAGGCATTGTGTTGAGCACTGGAAATACAAGGAAAAGCAGAAACAGACTCCACTCTCAAGGACATGTAAATCAACTTCATTATGCCCAAATAGAATGAACTCATATTCTTTCTCCCAAAACTCAACCATCTTCCTAAATTTCTTAATTCTCTTGAGGGTACCACCATTCTTTTAGGTCCCAAATTCATAGCATGAGTCATCCTTGATTCTTCATTCTCCCTTCCTTTACATTGCCAAATCTCATCAATTCTAACTCCAAAAAACTGTTCATATCCGTCTCCTTCTATCTACTCATGATACTCAAGCCATCACCCACATTCAGGTCCCAGTCTCCTCTCACCTGGAATATTGCTACAGCCTTCTAATTGGATACCATGCCTCAAGAATCTGCCAATACTAATCCATCTTCAACACTAAAGAAGGTCCAGCAGTACCTTTTGCTAGGAAGAAGAATAGAATAAAACTCCTTTGCTTGGCATTTGAAGCCCTTCATGCTCTAGCTCTATCCCACCTTTTCAGACTAGTTACATATGACATTCTTTCACATAGTCTGGAATTCACTCTCTCCTTTCCTCTACTTCTTAATCTCTAGTTTCCTTTAAAGCTCAGCTCCTATGATGCCACCTCTCACATGAGACTTTTCCTGATCCTTACTTCTAGCATTTCCTACACCCAAAAACTTACTATATATATGTATATATTTTATATGTGTATAAATGTATATATATATGTGTATGTGTGTATATATGTACACACAAACACATATTTAGTATATACTCATACTCCTTGAGGACAGGGATTAATTCACTTTTCTCTTTGTGTCTTCAGTGCCTAATAAAGTTCCTGACAATGTAGCAGAGGCTTAATAAATGCTCATTGATTAATTGATAGTCACCCTATGAATGTATGGGAAATTAGAAGAACACAATGGGAAAACTAAGGTATTCTGTCAAGTTTCTAGATCTATCTGAAGTGCCAATAGGGTCAAGAAACAAAGAACTATGGGAGCAATGAGAGATAACCTCTACCTTCTAGGAGTCCTTAAGAATATAAAGAAGAGACAACAAGTACTACCTGCTAGTGACTATGGAGAGTTCAATAGGAGCCATTCACTGAGAAGAAATACTTTATGGGAGCCCCACCTAATGCTCTGAACAATCAGGGCTATCTAGGTGTATCCATACTTTGATGAGCTGAAAAAAGGTGTTTGTTTTCAATCACTCAAAAAAGTATTAAATGGCAACTGTGACAGACGTTTTGTTTGTAATTTGAAAGTATGTTTTCCTTGAGTTTTATGACTGGTGTGCTTGCAAGAGGAATTGGCAATAGTATGTTAGGTGATGCCATGTAGTTTAAGCTCTCATATGTTCTAGGTGGAGGCAAGTCAGAGGTGTAGGAAATCCCTCAAACTGTACTCTGTGTTAGATGAGAGCCTCTGAAGGAGTTAAAGACTCTTTGCGAATTGGTTCTTTTTTTCAGCTATAAGAGTATTTTGCAGATCATGGAATCATGAATTTAGATCTAGAAGAGACTTATAGGTCATTCAGTTGAACCTACTCATTTTACAAATAAAGAAACTGAGGTCCCGAGATGTGATCTGTCTTAGGTCACACAGATAGTAAAATATCAAAAGGTAGGACTTGAACACCAAATCCAGTGCTCCTTCCACCCTAACATTGTGCATTTCTACTCTTCTCTTGAATGAATTTCAGTGCACCTTACAAACATTAATTCTTGTAACCTTTGTGGAGAAGACCCCTAGCTCTCTACATACCCCAAGACCCTGTCTTTGTCCCTTTTCTCTTCTCTCCCTATACTCCCTGACTTGGTAACCTTGTCAGCTCCTATAGTTTAAGTATGATCTTCTACAAATACCTCCTAAGTCTATATTTTCGGCACTAGCCTCTCTCTTGAGCTCAGGTCCAGCATCATCAACTGCCTCCTGGACATTTCTAACTAGACATTCCACAGGTATCTCAAACTCAAAATGTCCGGAAAAGAATTCATTCTCTTTACTCCCAAAGCCATCCCTCTTAGGATCTTTTCTATTCCCGTTGAAGGTTTCACCATCCTGCCACTCACCTGAGTTCATGACCTTGATATCATTCTGGATTCTTCTTGTCACTCACATTGCCTATCTATTATCAAATTTTGCTTTGACCAAATATTTCTTGCATTCCTGCATTCACACAGTTACCATCTTTGCTCAGGTCCTCATCAGTTTTCACTGGACTATTGCAATATTTTCTCCCATGGTCTTCCTACCTATGGACTCTCCCAAATACAATCCATCCTCTATGTCTGCCAAAGTCACCAAAGTGATTTTCTGAAAGGAAAGAAATAACCATATTACTGTACTACTCAATCACACAACTCTAATGGTTCTGCTCTTTTCCCCTCTGGTATCAATAAGCCTGACATCTAAGAATCACCTTCATCAGGAAGCCTTTCCTGGTCCCTCCAGCTGTTAGTGTCTCCCCTCCAAGGTCACCTTGTATTTTCAACTTCTGTGCTTTACATATGCCTATACAGGCATATACTGGTCCCCCATTAGAATGCATGGTCCTCTTGGAGGGGAGGAGCTGTTTCATTTCTGTCTTTGTAGCATCTAACAGTCCCAGGTGCATAGTAGGCACTTCATTAAACTGTTGTTTGATGGACAGTGTATCTCCACACCCAACAATTATTGTGTTTGACTTCAACATGTTTTTTTAATTTAAATCATGGAGAGAACCATATTATCATTGAGAAAATCAGGAATTTCAGGGTTTTAAGGCTCTTGCTCTGGCCTTTATTTTTTTCTCTCAAGTAAGATTCAATTCCCAAATTCCCTTTGATTCTTTCAGCAGTGCTTAAGGTTAAAGGTTTGTGTTCACAGTTGCTCCAGTTGTTGAGTCAGGCCATTCAAAGCCAGGATTTTTTACCAGTTATTGACAACAGACCTTGTACTAGTCTGCTGACTCAATTATTCCAGGAACCAGGACACTTAGAAAAAGAAGAAAGAAAGAAAGAAGAAAGAAAGAAGAAAGAAAGAAAGAAAGAAAGAAAGAAAGAAAGAAAGAAAGAAAGAAGAGAAAGAAAGAAAGAAGAAAGAAAGAAAGAAAGAAAGAAAGAAAGAAAGAAAGAAAGAAAGAAAGAAAGAAAGAAAGGAAGGAAGAAGAAGGAAGAAGGAAGGAAGGAAGGAAGGAAGGAAGGAAGGAAGGAAGGAAGGAAGAAGGAAGGAAGGAAGGAAGGAAGGAAGGAAGGAAGGAAGGAAGGAAGGAAGGAAGGAAGGAAGGAAGGAAGAAGGAAGGAAGGAAGGAAGGAAGAAGAAGAAGAAAGAAAGAAAGAAAGAAAGAAAGAAAGAAAGAAAGAAAGAAAGAAAGAAGAAGAAAGAAAGAAAGAAAGAAAGAAAGAAAGAAAGAAAGAAAGAAGAAAGAAAGAAAGAAAGAAAGAAAGAAAGAAAGAAAGAAAGAAAGAAAGAAGAAAGAAAGAGAAGGAAAGAAGGAAGGAAGGAAGGAAGGAAGGAAGGAAGGAAGGAAGGAAGGAAGGAAGGAAGGAAGGAAGGAAGGAAAGCTTTACAAAGAAATTATGTAAAATTAACTTTTGTCATTTTAAGGCAAAACTACATTTTAAGGAATTTTTAAAAACAATAATGCATTTTAAAATTGCAGTAAGACTTTGAGGATCCCCTATGCAAAACAAAATAAAAGATAAGCATTAAACTAAAAAATTATGTGACATTCATGAGAGCTTTTTTGACATTTTAAAATTAGCTCCTAAGTACTTTTTCAGTCAGGTACATGGTTGTTTGGAAGAGAAACTCAAGATCTCTTGTCCTCTTTTCACCTTTTTGGGGTTTTTTTAAGACGGTACAGCTGGCTCATTAAAGCTACTTCAGGGTTTCCAATTCCTAGGGGGGAAAAATGTAAAGAAAACAGGAATTCTTTCTGTGAGTCTGTAGAGCCAATTCTCAATCATTCAGAAGCTGATTATTCTGTCTGTCGATTATCCATCTGTCTCTGTTTCTATTCTTCCTCCCTCCTACTATTTTAAGCACCTTTATTGCTTTTTTCAAACTGACACCAGAGGGTGGGAAAAGATAAGAACTTGAAGCCAGACTCTCTCTTCTCAATGCTTAAAGTCACTTAAGAGAAACATTAAAACTTTAAAGAGACACAAAACTCCATTTTACTCCACTAATTATTCCCCTTCAAATTTATTGCATTCTTGCTATGCTTCTTATAATTTTAGAGCAGGAGAGGACCTGGAGACTTACTTTTCATTTTACATAGGAACAAAGTTAAGGGACCTGTTGAAGGTCAAAGTCACCAAATGCTTCAGACTCAGGAGACAATAGTCTCCTTACTCTAATTTCAGGGTTTTGGTTGCTCTTTGTGGGTGCCTTTCTCCACTGAAATGACCTTCCCTTAATCCCCTAACTACCTACCAGGGCAAAGGACATGTCTAAATGACCTAAACACCTCTCTCTCCCTCCCTCTCTCTCTCTCTCTCTCTCTCTCTCTCTCTCTCTCTCTCTCTCTCTCTCTCTCTCAGACATATATACAGCCCCCAAAGTAATTTTAATCTCTCTCATACATAGACATATAAATATATACATATATAGTAAATAGACTGAAAGAGAGCTGTAGGGTATGATTAGGAGAACGGTAAAGGGAGAAAGGTTTGACTTGCATCCATAATGAAGGCAGTTCCAGGGGCCAAGTAGGTTCTTTTTGTCAGCTCTGGGCCACAAACTCAAGCCTCAAACTCATCAAGCATTGATATCACAAGGCAATGGTGATATGCTGGCACCATCTTCAACTGAGATCCTTGGACCCACTCAACTTTTACTCAAACAAACACACATTACCACCACCTACAAAAATAAAAAAATAAATAAAAATTAAAAACCCACCTCATTTTTAAGAGTTTCCTAGTCAACAAAGGAGACTGTATAAACGTACTTTGGGGACAAACCATCATCATGCCTTAATAGGAGAAGCGGAATGCCAGGAAAATAGTTACCCTTTAGGCTGAGGTTGAGTTCTTTTTTAGAAACCTAGGATTTGACGTTCTTCATAAAAGGATCATTGTTTTCTGAACTAAAAGAAGTCATAGGATCATGATTGGAACAGAGCTCTAAAACTGGAAGGGGCCCTCACAGATCATCTAAGATAAGGTCTTATTTTGGAAATATGGAAGTAAGCTAATGGAGATTAAATGACTTCCCCAAGCTGATAGGGGATGGTGAACAGTAGAGCTGCAACTCAAACCCATCCCTCTGATTCCAATCCAGTGTTCTTTCTGCTTCATTGCTCAACCTAGGGCTTCCTGGGATTGAAGAAGCAATGGGATATAGTAGAAAGTGGAGTCCAAAGGTCTAGGTGTTCAAGTCCTCAAGTTTGCTCTTTGCTAACTAGTTGATCTCTAGCAAGTCACTCTCTGAGTTTCTGTTTCCTCATCTGTAAAATTGGGTTATGTCATATCTATCTCATAGGCTTTTTGTGAAAATCAGCAGACTCAGAAAACCACACTGCTTGGTTCAAAAGAGGACCCAGGCAGACTATCTAGCCAACATCTGCTGGCTCTTGATACAACTGCCCACCAGCTGGCGTTTGGGAACATGAGTCAAAGCTGATGACGATGAGTAAAGGTGGACAACCACAAGGGCTGCCTTCACTTCCATAGCATATGATAGGAAGTGGTCGTCTCCCTTGCTTAAAAGCCCCACAAACATTCTTCCCAGTTATAGTCATTTTGAAGACTAACCAATAAAACAAGATTCCTGGACATTAGGGTGCTATTCTTTCCAAGATGCTGGTTCTCTAGCCTCTATGACTCTGAACGTCTCTAACTTAGGAAGATGTTTATCACATGCTTAGATTTCAGATCGTGAAACTGCCATTTAAGACTGATTCTTTTTATTTCAATGAAAATAAGTTAAAAGAACTCACTAGTGAAATTTCTATCAATAAGGATCTTAGGGGACAGTTGGGTGGCTCAGTGGATTGAGATCCAGGCCTAGAGAGGGGAGGTCCTGGGTTCAAATCTGGCATCAGACACTTCCTAGCTGTGTGACCCTGGGCAAGTCACTTAACCTCCATTGCCTAGTCCTCACCGCTCTTCTGCCTTAGAACCCAAAATACACAGTAGTGATTCTAAGACAGAAGGTAGGGGCTTAAAAAAAAATAAGAACCTGAATTCACTCATTACAAAGTGACCCAGATGGCATTAAATAGATTTAAGGACTTTTCTGAAACACTGATAAAAGACATATGAATACTTTGGTGAATTTGTGATCTTGTCAATGTAAGTATTGCCTACACTGGTGTAGGTGTGAACCCTCTCATTCCTTCTCATGATGTGCAATTTTTGCCTATGTCGTCCATCCTTGGGAATATGATCAATATGCTAGATACCCTTCTCCGGTTCCTTTTGCATTTTGTAGTGACCAACACAACAAAATTCCAGGTGCAGTCTCAGTGATGTTGCATGGCTATGAAGCATGATACAAGAGCTCAGATTGGGGATCACTCAAAGAGCAATATGGTTCCTTTGGATGGGACACAAACAAGAAATACCACATTATCAACAGTTAGTTATGTAAGAGAATCAGGGTAAAGTATCTCATTTAAAAAAGTATGGTCAAGGGAGCAGCTAGATGGTTCAGTGGATGGAGAACCACACCTAGAGATGGGAGGTCCTGGGTTCAAATCTGGTTCATACATGTCCTGCCTGTGTGACCCTGGGCAACCTCTTGTTTGCACCCCTTAACTAACCTTCATTGCCTAGCCCTTACCACTCTTCTACTTTGGAACCAATGCACAGTATTGAGTTTAAGATGGAAGTCAAGGTTGGGGGGCAGCTGGGTGGCTCAGTGGATTGAGAGTCAAGCCTAGATATAGGAAGTCCTAGGTTCAAATCTGGCCTCAGACACTTCCTAGCTATGTAACCCTAGGCAAATCACCTAACTTGCATTACCTAGTCCTTCCCACTCTTCTGCCTTGGAACAAATACATTATATTGATTCCAAAATGGAAGGTAAGGTTTTAGAAAAAAAAATTAAGAAGGAAGTTAAGGATTTTAAAAAATGTATGGCCAAAAAAGATATGCTTATCTCATTATAAGACCAAAAGATAAACAATGGACAGTCTACAATGAGAAAAATATTGGTTTCCTAAAGATTACCCCTCATTAAAACACTATTTGTGCCATATCTTTGTGTATATCAGTCACCATTATATGATGCAGCCACTCTCACTTACCTTACAACTTTTCATTGCCTTTGGGGACCTGGTAATATGAATTCTTTTGAGATGGTGTTCTTCTACTATTTAGGTCATCATATAGCATCACTGGAAGAATATTGGTTAACATGTACTTAGGTGGCAAAAATAAATAAATAAATAAATTCAGAATCTCACCATTACAATTCTCCCTGGGTATAAACTTCCACCAAAGAAGGTATTGACACAGATTTTATGCAAAATTGAGGGAAATCTATGTGCCAAAATGCAGGTAGAGGGAGTTCGCTGTCAAAAATGAGACTGATGATGGAAAGCCACGCAGGGCCCTGGTGATTCGAGATAAACTCTTTACAATTCCTTCAACATAATTCTGCATCTTCCTTCTTTGTACCTTTGCACTGGCTGTCCCCAAAGACCAGAATGCTTTGCCCTCTTCTCTGCCTCTTAGTTTCCCTGGCTATCTTCAAGATTCAGCTCATATTCCACCTTCAGCAGGATGTTGTTCCTGGCCTCTTCTCTCCTCTAGGAGCTAATGCTTTCTCCTGTCAAATTACTTTCTTATGTCTTGCATGTACCAAGATATTTACATGTTGTCTTTGCCATTAAATTAGGATTTCCTTGAGAGTAGGTACTGGTTTTTTGCTTCCTTTATATTCCTAACACTTAGCACCGTGCCTGAGATATAGTAAGCATTTCTAGTAATAATACTTGTTGATTGAGTGACTGACTGAAATCTTAGAAGAGAAAAAAGCATTCAGGGTTTTCATATGATATCAATAATCATACTTTTACTCTTAATTAGAGAAATGCAAATTAAAACAATGCTAAGGTACCACATCATACCTATCAAATCGGCCAATATGTCAGTAAGGGAAACAGAAATGTTGGAGGAAATGTGGGGAAATGGGGACACTAATGCATTGTTGGTAGAGTTGTGAACTGACCATTTTGGAGGGTAATTTGGAACTATGCCCAAAGGGCCATAAAATCAAAGATGCCCTTTAATGCAGTAATACCACTATTGAGTCTCTATCAAAAAAAAAAAAAAGAGGAAAGAACCAAGTTGTACAAAAACATTCACTACAGCTCTTTTTGTGGTGGCGAAGAATTGAAAACTGAGAGAATGTCCATTAATTAGGGAATGACTGAAAACATTTTGGTGTGAAAGGGAATTCTTTATTCTCTTTGTCTATGTTGAGTTAATCAACCAAAAATTTTAAAACACCCCTACTTAACACTAAATAAGGGAGTTCACAGTCACTTACTTGGAGAGCTTCACCCTTTTAACTCAGTCAGAAACTTTCGAATCCTGTGATTAGAGTTGACACCTGCAGAGAATTAGAGGTGTGAATTCCACAGACACTGTCCCCTGAGCAGTGCTAGACAATTTGGAAACTGTGATTGGCCCCTATGAAAAGGGGAAGGGACAAGAAGTCACCATAAAAGCAAGCCCTGAACTCCCTCAGAGCAGATTGTCTTTGAGAAGATAGTCTGAAGAGATTGTCTTCTGAAGATAGTCTTAGATGGTCTTCCAGGGAGCTTTGCTGGAGACTACACCTTGGATCCTGGGCTCTGAGCTCTGCTTCTACTTGGACTCTGACTCCTGGATTACTTCCTTGGGTGAGTGAAAGGCTGATTCCTTTCCTAGTTTCCTAAGAGACTAGCTTCCATCTTGGAGGAGGTAGCATGGTTACTCACCACCAGCCTTCCTAGTTGAGAGCTAATTAATCTCTGCATGAATTAAGAAGACCCGGAGTAAATATTTAAGTTGATAGGATAAATAACCTCTCTAACCCCCTCACATTTCTCTTCTCTATTTGTATATATTTATAAATAAATTTCTGACTCAGATATAATAAATAATCGTGACCACGTAATTTCATAAAATCATTGTCCAATCATTACTTTTTACCTTTACATTTCTGTGGATAGAATACTCTTGTGATATAAGAAATGATAAATAGGATGATTTTAGAAAAAGTTGGAAAGATCTACATGAACTGACACAAAGAAAAATAACGAGAACCTAGAAAACATTGTACATAGTAACAGCAATATTGTACAGTGATCAACTGCGAAAGACAGCTACTCTCAGCAATGCACTAATCTGAGACAATTCTGAAAGACTTATGACGGGGAATGCTATCCACTTCCAGAGGAAAAAACTGAAGGATGTGGATCAAAGAATACTAGCTTTTACATCAATGTATGGGGGGGGGGGAGTTGTATGAATATTTTCTTACAACAATGACCAATATGGAAGAATGTTTTGCATAATAATCAAATTGTTTACCATCTCCAAGTGGGGAGAGGGAAGAGAGGAAGAGAGATGGGAGGTATGTGATAATTTTGGAAATTGTATGCTGAAAATAATTATTATTAGGTGTAATTGGGAAAAGAAATATTTTTTAATTTTTTAAGAAGTATGATTTTCTTAAAACAAAGGTGCATCCTTTTATTTCAAAGATTGAAACAATTAAGGACACATTCACTTTAGTTAATATAGTAATGTTAAAAAACAAAAATATTTCAGGTCACTAAATAGCAAACTCTACATTTATTATTTATACATTAGTCGGGATGTTTCAAAAAATGACAAAATAAAGGCTATGGCTCTCACTTTATTTAGAATTTTTTAAAAACATGTTCAGCATTTAAACAAAAAAAGATTAAGATAAAACAATTTATCAGTAGATTCAAAGTTCAAGTCTACATATAGAAATAAGAATTAAAAAAAAACAAGCAAACAACACCATTTAAAAAGGAAAATGGAAGCAACTAAAATTAATTGAGCTGATATTCTGTATTGAACTGTGATGGCAATAAAAGTTTCAAACAAGAACCAAAACAAAATGTTTAATGTATCTGTCTACCTAGTAAATAGTTCCTCTTTCCATGTACTTCCACAGTACTGAGTCTAAGATGGAAGGTTAAGGGTTTACAGAAAAACACTTCAGGCATGACCTGCAAGTATCATGCAACCCTTTTACCTTTTACATGTAAAACTCTAAATATTAGAAATGGTATTTAAAACGGCAGTTACTATGGAAAGAAGCATTATTTTCTTATTATGAGTTACTGTAAACCTTCACATGAAATTATATTACACGAATGAGAAGAGAAACTATGGCTTAAGAATTTAATAAAGTACTAACTGTATTAAAAGAATTAACTTGTGAAAATAATGATTAACTATTTAATACTAGTCAGATGTTTATAGACATAAAACAGATTTTAAAGTCTTTCCATATGTAGTAACAGATCCAAAATTGAGAGATGTATAAAATAAGGCTTTTTTGGTACCTGTACTAAATGCTGCTACCTAAGCAAAGTCAAAGAAAAATAAAGGGCAGTCATGATTTAGTTATATTCATAATTTTTCATAGAGAAATATATATTCCTGAATTATAGAACTCCTAAATCCCTGGAACAACCAAAATTCACTACAAATTCCAGTTTAATTCATCTAAAAAATGAAGTGGTTTTCCTCAAGGTCATAAGGTGCAATCACCCATATCAAAAACATTTTCTGCATCTTAAATGGATGGATCCTATTGAATGATAAAGAAAGATAGGAACAAGAATCACACAAGATGAAAAAAATGGATTGTTTCTGATCTGTAAGTGGAGATAGTAACCATACTGATGACATCATGGATTCTTTAAAGTTAGCACCCTCAGGCCCTGCAGGTACCATAGAGTAAATGAAAGTTTTATTGAAATTGAAATTGAAAACTTTATTGAAATCAATAATCATTTCTGAAACCTGAAATGGTAAGGGTTCTTCTAAAAGAATACTTTAGATGGGCAGCTAGCTAGATGATTTAGTGGATGGAGAGCCAGGCCCAAAGAGAGGAGATCCTGGGTTCAGACACTTCCTAGCTGTGTGACCCTGGGCAAGTCACCTAACCCCCACTGCCTAGTCTTTATCACTCTTCTACCTTAGAACTAATATACATTATTGATTCTAAGATGAGAAGGTAAGGGTTTAAAAAAACCTTAGGCATGACCTGAAAGGCATCATTCTTCCCTCTTATACCATAAAACTCTAAACATTTAAAATGTTATTTAAAACAGCAGTTACTATGGAAAGAACAAAAAGAATTAGGTCTTGCAAAAATTCTCCCAGTCTTTTGGATTAAAAAATAATGGAAATAGAGCTAAAACTATCTTGGTAATCAATCTTTCATTTTCTCAAAAAGTTTACCAACATCCCAAGTGTTTTCAGAAACTCTTTAGCTGTGGAATTTCTCTTGGAATATATTTATTTATTTTTAGATTTTTCAAGTAAAAAAGAAACAGATTATCTTCCTGGGAAATGACTGGTTTATCTTCCAAGATAAATTATTCACACATTCATGGAATTTCTTTGGATATTCAAAGACATTAAAATATAGCAATAGATATAGATACATATACATAGATATATAACAGAATTAGAAATATATTGGTTTCCAAAAGATTATATTTTCATCAGGGTACTTGAAGATATGTTATATTATTACCTACATGTTGAAAAGATCTTTCTTTAGATATTACTAAAACCCTGGTTGTAGATGTTCCAGTAATTGGCTACCATTTTTGTTAGCCATCTTGAAAATTTATTAAAAGCCACTTTAACCTTCCTTAAATTTAATTGACTATAGGTAGAAATGAAGATGTAAATATAGCCAAATATAAAATAAAATAAAAGCCAAAATGTCTTTTAAAATCATTTTTATCCCAACCACCAAAATAAAAGGATCATATTTGATGGGCAGAGAGAATACTTTGTATCCTGGCATCTTATCAGAAACTTAATGGTAAGCTTAAACCTGAAAACTTTCCCAGCAAATAAATATCATTGACTGGTCACCATTGCTTCTTCCTTTGTACCAAGTATCCAGGAAGTATTTTCCAAAGGCACCATAATGGGATCATTTGTAATGGTTGGTTAATTTGCAAGTAGTCAGCACAGGGAAAAAAAAGGGCAATGTTTGAGATGATCAAAGGAACACTCCTTTCTGTCTTTCTGGTTAATAAACGACCTGGAAAGATGGTTTTAAGAGTCAGGAAATTTGCTGGTCCCTTAAACTGTATGGGACTTATCAATACAAAGAAAGGGGCCAAATCCAAGAGGTACTGAGAGATTCTGGTTAGAGGATTAGCCTCTGTTCTGTTTGGAGGTTGCCCTAGTAGGCAGATCATAAGGCAACACTTAAGGATGAAGGGGCAGCTAGCAAAGCACTGGATAATCTCAAGATCAAAGTGCTCACAGAAGGGCTAGACTCAAGGTCACAGAGAAGAGATGCTACTCATCGATGGGCTGCCAATTCCCCCAGCCTAGCGGGAGTTTAAATGTGCGGTTTGTAAAAGGAAAGCCCTTGAACATTAGCTAGGAAGAGGCAATCAGGCAAAAAGCGGGCCTCGGAAGGAGGGAGGAGGGGGAGGGCGACAGGGAGTGAGCAAGCCATAGGGACCAGGGTGACAGGGGAAGCGGGAGAATGCGAGATAAAAATGCTTTCGTTCTAAACTCGAGAAGGAGGTGAGAAGGTGGAAATGATCAAAACGATTGAAGCAGGAATGTAAGGAGAAATCGCATGCCGCAGAGACAGGCAGGGAAGAAGGAAAAGCAGTTTCCCAAAAGACCCTGGGTCTCTCCCCTCCTAGGGCCCGGGAGCCCGCGGGCAGCACAGGGCTTTGGGTGGGAACTCGGAGTTGCTCTTCTGCGCAGAGCTCTGCGCGCTGATCTCCCGCCACAGCCAGCACTGCCGCGCTCGCCAGGTCTGGCCTGACCTCTCCTCCGTAGGATCGACAGACCGATGAACGGATGATCCCTTTCTCCCTCCCTCTGCCACGCACGGCCTCGTCCAGCGCAGTGGCCGCTGTCCCTGTGGGCTGCGCAGCCCCGCTGCAGCGTGGAAAAGCGCTCCCCCTCCTCTGCCCAACTCCATCTTCTTTTCCATCCCCGGTCTCCCTCCCGCTCCAGCTCGCCCCACTGGGCATCTGGCCCTCCTCCCCTCCGCATCGCGGGCTGCGATCTGGCCAGAAGTAAAGGACCGAGAAAGGCGCCACAGAGGCAGGCCGGGAAGCCACCTGGTTACTAGGTAGCTGCCGGTAGGCCCCAGCCGGCCAGGTACACCTACCCCGAGGCAGAGCGATCGGAGGAGGAGCCCAGGCAGCGGCAGCAGCATTAGCGGCAGAGAAAGAGGAGGAGGAAGGGGGGGGAGGGGTGAGATGCAGCAGGACCTCCGCCTCCGCCGCGGCTGCTACGCCAGGGGGAAGGAAGTGCATCCATCCTCCCCGGGCTTCAGCTTCTCGGAAAGGAGCAGGGTCACTGATTGATGACCCGTTAGGGGAAGGGGAGACGGGAATTCCCATCCTCCTCCTCTCAGACTGAGGGGTACCCCAGAGAGAAATCACCCAGGTGAAGTGCACCCGCCACTGTCCCGGACATACAGGTTGCATTCGCCTGCATAATAATACTGTACTACTTTGTGGCTAAAGCTCTGTTCTTCTGAAGAACCTGAGGTGTGCTTTGCAAACAAGTAAGTATCCTAGTAAATATTTTGTCTGTTATCCGGGAATGTGAGAATGATCTTTATGCCATTTTGTATTATGAAATCATTGGCCAGCTTCTGCATTGAGTGTCCTAAATTATCTTTGAGCTCAGGATTCAGACTAATCCAGGGCTTCTTGCAAATTGTGCCCTTAAAATAGAGCAGAAAAAGAGAACTATTTTCTGGAGGCTTCTCATTATTTCTCCCCAACTCCATGGGGAAATGAATATTGGGGGCAGTTTTTTACTCCTTTGGCAGTTTACTTCCTCTTTGGAAAACTTCTTTCTAGGAGATGATAAAGAAGGATTCTAAAGAACTCTAAAGGATAGGGGAAATCTGCAACACAATAATTCTTTAATGTCCCTGTTTGTGAAAAGAAATGAATAAATGGTGGGATTCGGCTTTTAGGGAAAAGTCTATGGACAGGAGCCTTTTGAGATTGGTTGATTACTTTGCTTTTTTGCCTCCACTCTTGCTTCTTACCATTTCATTCCATGGCCTTCATCTTCCTTCATTTTTCTTCTACTGCTTATCTGTATCCTTCTTCCCTCTATCTCTCTCTCTCGGTCTCAGACCATAACGATGTAAAGAACATGACCTGGAGTCAGTCAGAGGCCCTGCATTCAAAGTCTACCTGAGTTACTTATCATGTAGGTAATTTTCTTCACCTTTTTAAATGAGGGAGCTGAATTAGATGGCCTTGGAGATCCCTTACAGTCCCAGACCCTAAGATCCAAAGAGAAGTAACCAGCACTTTTGTTTGTTTTTTGTTGTTGTTGTTTGTTTGTTTGTTGCTGTTCTGTGACAATGGATAGAGTCTTCAACTTGAAATCTAGTGAAGGACCTCAATTTGAAATATCTCTTGACATTTGCTAGTTTGTGTGACCCTGGGTAAGTCACCACTTTTTTTCAAAGTCAGTTTTCTCATCTGTAAAATGGATATAATAAAGTAGCACTGATCTCACAGGGTAGTAGTGAACTTTAAGTGATATAATGTTTAAAGTATTTTGCAAACTTTTATAAATTTTCCTATCATAATTTTGCAGAATCCTTAGCAATTTAAGATCATCCAAATTAATCATTTATTCTTGTTTTTGCATTTTTCTCTCTCCTTTTAGCTAAGTATATCTAATTCTTAAAAGGGAGGAAGGAGGGGAAATTATAATCAAACCATAATGAATTTCTTTTATTCTACAACATAAATATTTTGGGTGAACTGAATGGAAGTAATTGGGAAAGTTTTTTGGCTACTTGCTTTTTATCTGTGTAGATCACTGTAGAGTGATGAAGACATGGTTTCAAGTAGCACATACTGCCTGTGTGATCTTGGACAAGTCATTCATCAGCCCAGTGCCCCTGGCAACTTTAAGAAGTTTCTATTAGTATTGGAAGTTTACACATCATTACATCTTTACTTCTTAAGGTGTTTTTTAAAAAATCATTTCAACCCAGAAGTGAGAATTTAAATACACCACAGACATACCCTAACTTTGGATGTCAATTATTCCTTGAAAATGAAGGGTTAGGCAAAATAACATTCCAAGGGGCAGTTAGTATTGTAGGAAATAATATTATAAATCTAAGAAATAGGTGAATAATCCATTGCACAATGGGACCTAGAAAATGCCTGGGTGACAAATGATTGACTCAGTTGTTTTGTTTGAAAATCCTTTGGCCCAGATAAAAATAAAGAGAAATAAATGGGAAAATCTGAGAAGAGCTGGAGAGGTGGTGCATGACCAAGAACATAGAAGCATGAACTCTGCCACCTGGGAGGCAGGGGTCCTAGCTTCTAGACCCAAGTCTCTTTAAAAATTGTTGAGATCTCCACATCTTCATCTTTAAATGAAGGGATTCTGCTGGATAATCTCCAAAATTATTTACAGATCTAAAATTCCATCACGTTGAGAAAAGCTTTTCAGCCACCCACCTCTTAGAGAAATAAATGTCCGGATTTCCTGGGATAGGTCTTTAGCAATTATTACTAACCAATTCCCAAGCCACTGTACAAGGTGCCTAACTACAAGCTGCAGAGAAGCTGACTGTCTGCACTGATTGAGGAATTTCCCCACCAAGAGTCCCATATTCAGAAGAAATCACAAGTCTGATCCTCAAAAAAGCCAATTATTTGCTGCCCTAGAAGCTCACATACAAGGAAAAAATTATAGATCACCTTTTAAAGACAATAAAATACTATAAACTGATGAACTATCCTTAAAACCTGAGAAAGAGGGGCATCCAGGTAGCTAGGTCTAGAGATGGGAGATCCTGGGTTCAAATCTGGACTCAGATACTTCCTAGCTGTGTGACCCTGGGAAAGTCACTTAACCCCCATTGCCTAACCTTTACCTCTATTCTGCCTTGGGACTAATACTTAGTATTGATTCTAAGATGGAAGGTAAGGGTTTACATTTTTTTAAATAAAAACATGAAAAAGAACCCCAAAACAGAGAATTCAGTTTAATTCAGTAATCTCTCACATAAGTTCCCACTACATACAAATTGCCATGTTAGATCCTGGGAATACAAAAATAAAATCCCCAAAAATGATGCCTAGGATCCTGCCCTGGCAGAGCTTACATTCTACTAGTGGAATATAACACGTAAACAAATAGGTAAATCAAATGTTTCATTTGAGGAGGCAGGGGACCCTAAAAATGAGGGAATCAGAAAAGGCTTGAAATAGGAGGTAGCAACTAAAATAGAAGTAAAAAGAATATAATTTAATTTTATAAAAGGCACAAAGGTATAAAATTGCCAATTCAGAACTGGAAGAGTGCTGCAGGTATCTAGTACAATCATTTCATTTGACAGTTGAGGAAAGTGACTTGCCCACCATCACACAAGCACCAAGAAGTCAAGATGGACCTGAGCCTAGAACTTTCTTTGTCCACCTCTCTAACCACCATCCCATACTGCCTCTGATGGAATGTTGAGTTAGTAGAAGAATAAGCAAACCCTTTGGCTGGAGTGGAAACAGGGGAAGGGATTATTATAAAATACGTAGAGAAAGGCAGACAAGGCAAACTGTCAAGAACTTTAAATGTCAAATGGAAGAGTTTGTTCTAATCTTCAAGGCAGTAAGGAGTCACTAATGTTTCTTGAGCAAGAGAGTGACGTCAGGCTGATGCTTTCGCAGCCCTGTAGGAAATGTCTTTGGAAAAGGGAGAGACTCTCCATCTAAATAGCCTCCTGCCATTATCCTTGTTAGAGAACATCCATCAAGGACAGGAACTAAAGTGGGAACTAAGGGAGTATAAAGAAGAATGTGGATGGGAGAGATGTTGTAGAAGCTGAATTAAGACATGGAGACTGATTGGATATGTCATGTAAAGTCAAAGATGACAATGAGATCACAAGGCTGTAATTGCTTGATATAAAAAGAGGAATTATGAGGAAGGACGGCTTTGGAGGAAGAAGTTGAGAAGATGAGCTTAGTGTCAAATATGTTTTATTGGAGATAGCTATAAGACATCCATGGGAAGATGTTCAGCAGACAGCTGGGGAGGTGGGACTAGAACTCAGGAAAGGGGTTAGGACTTGTTACATGGACTTGGAAGTTATTTCCATAAAGATATAGACATCAAACATATAGAAACTGACAAAGTCTTGTTATAAGGGTTTCCTAACCCTTATTGATTATTGGGATAGGATAGCAATACCAATAATTATGTCCTGTGTGGACAGGCTGTTGGATTTGACTGTTTGAGAAATAAGGCTTCTCAGAGCAGCCTAAGAATTCCGGCTCAGCCAGATATATAAAAATTATATTTTTATTATGAACCCAAAAAAAATCTAATGAAAGAAATAATAAAAGGCAACAAGTGGAAAAGAAATTCTTATAATAAATTTCTTACTCCAACCACCCAAATCTGATTCTTGCAGATCTCCTTCTTCCCCAACAGAGTTGAGGGTACTCTTTCTTCCTATTCTATCTAAATCCCCCAAAACCTTAATCTATCTACCTTATCTAAATTATAGACAAGAGAAATAATGTAGGTCTCTCTCTCTGTCTCTGTCTCTGTCTCTGTCTCTCTCTGTCTCTCTGTCTCTCTCTCTCTGTCTCTCTCTCTCTCTCTCTCTCTCTCTCTCTCTCTCTCTCTCTCTCTCTCTCTCTCTCTCTCTCTCTCTTCCTCGCTGTATAGATGAATAAACAGCTTTGAATCTCTAGCCTTTCTCCACTCGCCCAGCAAACCTGTTGGGCTTGCACTGATATTTCACCAACAATCTCCTTCACTTGTCAGGTCTTTTAGATAAATCTTCAGATGTGAAAACACTGAGATTTTCTAAATCTCATGGAGCAAGAGTCCATCAGTTGGATTACTGTCTCCCAAAGCACTCTGGGAAAATTCTCTCTTACCCACAAGTCCATCTGAGATTCCATTCAGGTATTTTAAAGAATCTAGTTTATAAATCTATCAATAACTTATGCTACTTAACTATCTTTCCTAATGAACTCTTACTTAATTAATAAATAATTCTCTATAGTCTCCAAGAAAAGGAGTATAAAGAGGAAAGAGAGCCAAGAAGATCCCCATGCTTAGATAGTGAGACATGGATTATAAGGAAGAAGGAGAAGGGGAACAAGTCTTTATTAACCACTTACTATGTGTCAGGAGGACAACCATGTGGCTTAGTGGATAAAGTGCTTGGGCCTGGAGACAGGAAGTCTTGAGTTCAAATTTGACCACAGGCATTTACTACTAGCTGTTTGACCCTGTGCAAGTCACTTACCTGCAGTTTACCTTAATCTACTGAGGAGGAAATAGCAAACCACTCCAGTATCTTTCCCAAGAAGACTCTATGGCCCATAGGGTCATGAAAGGTTGGACATGAATGCTAAGTGTTTTACAAATATTATTTCATTTTATTCTCCTAACAACCCCAGGAGGGAAGGAAAAAAGAGAGGGAAGGATTGAGGATGGAAGAGAAGAAACTGAGGCAAATAGAGATTTGTCCAAAGTCAGATAGCTAGATAGTATCTTGGGGTTGGATTTTAACTTGGGTCTTCCTAACTTGAAGTCCAGCACTCAGTCATTTAGCTGCCCAGGAAAGGAGACCAAGGAATGGCAAGGCTAGAAGAAAGCCAGGGTCTGAGTCTGGGAAGAGAAAGTATCCGAGACAAGAGTGAATCCAGCTGAAAGCTGCAAGGGGTCAAGAAGAATGAAGTTTGGACCAAAAGGCCCTTTGGTTTAGTACTTAAGAGATCCCTAGTAACTTTGGTTGAAGAAATTTCAGTTAAAGGATGAGGAGTGAAACTAAATCTCAAGGGGTTGAGAAGTGAATGGAAAGTATGGAAGTGGAGTTTGCAATGAGAGTAGTTGAGTTTTCTCCTGAGTGTTTAGCTACAAAAGGGAAGAAAAATATAGTGCAATAAATCAAGGGGTTGGAAGGATGCGGTGAAGGGGTTTTAAGAATGGGAGAAATCCTTGAGGCATCTAGGTAGCAAAGTGGATAGAGCAACAGGTCTGGAGTTGGGAGGATCTGGGTTCAAGTATGGCCTCAAGATACTGCCTAGTTGTTTGACCTTGAGTAAATCCCTTACCCCTAATTGCCTAGCCTTTGCTGTTCTTCTGTCTTAGAATTGATACTAAGACAGAAGATAAGGGTTCAAGGAAAAAATAAAGAATGGGGAAACTCAACAATGTGCAAGAGTCTACAGGCAGAGAACTCCTTGTGAAACTATCTTTTTATAGTTTCTATATCTATATCTATATAGATAGAAAGACATCTATCAGACAGTCATTTCTACCTAATAAGCATGTATTCCACTTTTCCTACAAGTTTAACACTGTGCTAGGCACTAGGGATACAAAGCCAAAAATGATAGTTCCTATCCTCAGGGAATGTACATCCTTCTGGAGCAGGGACATAAAATATATACATAGATAATTAAATTTAAAATAAATGACAGAGTTGAAACTTAATTGAATTATTTAATCCTCTTCATTTTGTCTTACATACATGGATAATGATCCAAACATCAATTTTGGAAAACATGCAAAGCATTAAAGTAACCATCAGATCATGTGTCATAAACCTGGTATTTTTTTTTTCACCCTTACTTTTCCATCTTAAAATCCATACTGTGTTTTAGTTCTAAGGCAGAAGAGTAATAAGGGATAAGCAATGAGAATTAAGTGACTTGCCCAGTGCCACACTGATAAGAAGTGTCTGATTTGAACCCAGGACCTCCCATCTCTAGGCCTGGCTCTCAATCCATTTAACCATCTAGCTGGTATTTTGTTTTAAGAGAGAGCCTGTCTCTGCTGGTCAGTGGTAGTATCTGTTTAACAGCATGAGCCCTGAGACTTAAAGGAGATGGGACATGGATGTCATAACCGGGAATTATATTTTTAGAATCCCCTGGTGCATCGAGGTTATGTTCTATTAAATTAATTCTGCATAAGACCAAAAGGCATTTGGCTGGATGCATATCAAATAGAAGAGACATCTCAAGGACCCCTTTGAGTGCTGGTCTTTATAAAATAGCAAAAAAAGTTTAAAAATTGGCTAAAAGCAGTGAAGGCAGAATTATCACCTATTAAGTAATGGGATGGAACATCCTATAAAGTGGAGAGAAGTCACAAAATGTAAGAAGTTCTGAAGACTGTGACTGTAGCATCTGCAAATACTGATGTTCATACTGCATCCATGAGTACAAGAAGGTACGGTAACGGCCCCTTTGGATGTACAACAGTCCGAAGAGAGGCAGGAGTGAGCAAATGAGGCGAACATGCATTCCAAAGTGAATGACGAGCTTAATCTGGCTCCCTTAGTGGGTGGCTAGAAAACCAAATAGGTGCTGAGATTTAGGTGGGCTGTGCAAGGGAAAGAGTAGTAGAATTGCGGTCAGAGTACCTGAATTCAAGTCCTGCTTTCAGGATTTACCAGATTGTGTCATCTGGGCAAGTCTCTTAACTAAATCATTGAACTCATCCATGAAATAGAGCCGATCACGCTTGGACTATTTACTTACCCTACAAGGTTGCTGTGAAGATTAGTCTGAGGCTAAGTACTATAGAAATCAGGGGGAGACACTGGACCTCTGGTTGAATTAGTTTGGGGAACTCCCATAGGAGGAAATTCCCTTCCAACTCAGGTCAGCACTTTCTCTGCAGCTTAGCAAGTGATCTAGATGGAGAAGGTAACAAAGTAGGCATGGGAGAAAATAATCAGGCTCGTCCTAGGATAAGGCAGGGTTCATCCACAGAGTTAAAACCCTGTGCTTGCTTACCTTGCTGCAAACGTAGGCTTTTCCTCCTCAAAGATAGCTGTCGCGTGCCTGTCTGATGGGGGAATTGCTCCAGCCATCTATGGGAGGAAGGCTACTCTTGCTTTATCGCAGACCATCACACTCCTGAGCCTTCTGCCTGTGGGACCCGAGAGGGAATGATCTTCTGTTCCCCTTGTCTCTGTAAGGCACAGAGAGAAGTTCTGGGTGATCTTGCATATCCATAAAAGTAGAATGAGTTGGGTTTTTGTTTGGGTTTGGTTTTTTAATCTGTTGAAACTTCTAACTGGAAGTCTGGCTTAACCAGAAAGAGTTCCGTGTACCTCCACTTCATGTTGAGAATCTCTTTAAAAGGAACAGATGCCATCCATAAAATGTCAGTTAGGTGTTGGAGTGGTTAGAACACTGGACTTGGGGTTAGAAAGCCAGGCACTAGAATTCTGATTCAAACAGGAAACGGGAGGCTCTAGGCAAGTCACTTAAGCTCTTAGCCTCAATTTCTTCTTCTGTAAGGTAGGGAAAATAATAGAGAAGCTTCACGGTACTGTGGATAGGGCACTAGACCTGGAAGCATGAAGACTCATCTTCCCGAGTTCAAATCTAGCCTCAGATACTTATTAGCTATCAGACACTGGGCAAGTCACTTAACTCTGTTTGCCTCGATTTCCTCATCTAGAAAATTAACTAGAGAAGGAAATGGAAAAAACACTCTAGGCTCTTTGCCAAGAAAACCCCACAAAAGGACATGAAGAGTCAGGTATAACTGAAATGACTGAATAGCAGCGAAACCTTTTCTGAATTGCTATGAGGATCAAAGGAATTCTTACATGTAAAGCATTTGAAAACTGTAAAGTGTTATATACATGTTAACTCTCATCATCATTATTATAGGATTATCACATCTGATGTCATAATAATGCAGACTTATGTTGATCTCTCTCCCTGATAATCCTAGAATAAAGACTATTTCCCCTTTTTGCAGATGAGAAAACAGAATATTGTCTAATTAGTATGGCTTGCCTGTAGCTCATAAAACTAGTAAGTGTCAGAGGTATGATTTACATCCAAGTCTCTGATAGAACCCAAGTCCAGATTATTTTGTACTGTATTTTGCAGTTTGTTAAAACAGAACCACATTCTGGGTCAGCTTAGTAGAATAGTGGATAGAGTGCCAGGCCAGGAGTTAAGAGGACCTGGGTTCAAACCTGGCCTCAGAAACTTCCTAACTGTATGACCCTGGGAAAGTCATTTAACCCCAACTTCCTAGCCCTTTTCACTCTTCTAAAAGTTGATACTAAGACAAAAGGCAAGGGTTTAAAAAGACAAACAAACCATAACCATGTTCTATCCTTGTACTCCCAGCCTCCTCGAAGTTAGGAAAATGGATTGGGAGATTTAGAGATGGAAGAAGCTATTTCATCCATTCTCCCCATTCTACAGGTGAGGAATCTGAAGTACCACAAAGGTTCAGTGTCTTCCCCAAGGTCACACAATGTGAGAGATGCCAGTCCCTGCATTGGCTCAACTTGAGCCCCTACTTTTTATTTCTGAGTGCCTGACTCTGCCATACACTGACAAATATGGTCGCCATCTAAGACTGCTTCAGCCTCCCCCATCTAGTTGCTCAGCCAGAACAGAAAGGATGATTCCTAGTTTTACCACTACTATGTATTTCCTATTCCACTAGTCCCACAAGTTCAAAATTGTTTCCACCTGGCAATTGGCACCCCTATTTCCTCTTAAATTTAATCTTTGATGTAAAAGACAGCTCTCATTTTCTCTTTCCACAGCTCTCCTGCCCCCATCCTCATCTCTGAATTTCTCAGCTCTTGTAAAACCCACCAGCCCCAATAACATTGTTTCACCTAACTTTGTGCTTTTGTAGCATTGACTAATGACTTTAGACAAGCTATTACCTATATTGGAATTCTGTCTCACACAATTTAATATATTAAACGTGGTATAATGGAAAGAACATTGGATTTAGAATCAAAAGATTTCCGATCCCCACTTTGCTATATATTATTTCTGTAACCTTTGGCATGTCAATTAACCTGGGCTGGGGGGAGGGAAGGTTGGGAAGGGATGATAGTATCTTAGTTTCCACACAAACAAATTAAGAGGATATTAGTCTGAATGTATATGTTCTAATCTCAGGAAATACACTAGAAGTAGCTTCTCTTGGACTTCTCTCTCTCTCCCCTTTTCCCTCCCTCCTTCTCTCTCCCTCCTTCCTCCCCCTTCTCTCTCTCTCTCTCTCTCTCTCTCTCTCTCTCTCTCTCTCTCTCTCTCTCTCTCTCTCTCTCTTTCTGCCTCCTTCACTCCTTCTCTCTCCCTCTCCCTCTCTCTCTGCCTCCCTCTCTCCAACCCTTTCTCGCTCTCTCTCTCTCTCTGCCTCCCTCACTCCTTCTCTCTCCCTCCTTCTCCCTCTCCCTCTCTCTCTCTGCCTCCCTCTCTCTCTCTGCCTCCCTCTCTCCCTCCTTCTCCCTCTCCCTCTCTCTCTCTTTCTCTGCCTCCCTCTCTCCCTCCCTCCCTCCCTTTCTCTCTCTCTCTGCCTCCCTCACTCCTCTCTCCCTCCTTCTCCCTCTCCCTCCCTCCCTTTCTCTCTCTCTCTCCCTCCCTCCCATTCTCTCTCTCTTTCTCTCTCTCTCCCTCCCCCTCTCTCTGTCTGTCTTTAGTTCTCTCTTTAGTTCTCCCTCCCTCTCTCTTTCTTTAATACTCTCTCTCCCCCCTCTCCCTTTCCCTCTCTCTCTTTCTCCCTCTCCCCCCTTTCTTCCCTCTCTCTCTCTCTCTTTACTTTTTCTCCTAAAAGATGATTACTTAAAAAAAGAAAAGAAAAAGGGTTTGTGTTAATGGAACATTCTAGTCAGATTCAGTTAAGTGAAGGATACTATAATCTTTTAGTTCTTCCCTTGAGATTATGCATAAAACCAACCAAAGGAATTTTTGAAAGGAGCTTAGGTGTATGTACATAAGCCATTAAGAATTTTTCATAGGGGGGCAGCTGGGTAGCACAGTGGATTGAGAACCAGTCCTAGAGACGGGAGGTCCTAGGTTCAAATCTGGATTCAGCCACTTCCCAGCTGTGTGACCCTGGGCAAGTCACTTGACCCCCATTGCCTAGCCCTTACCACTCTTCTGCCTTAGAGCCAATACACAGTATTGACTTCAAGACGGAAGGTAAGGGTTTAAAAAAAAAAAGAATTTTTCATAGAGCCATTGATTTAGAACTAGGAGGAACCTCAGAGTTCCTCTAGTCTAAATAGTCCAACTCTTTCATTTTTTGCCAATGAAGAATTCTTATAATAGATTACAATTTTAAGTTCTGAAATGGATATTTGCTACTATAACGTATGTTCATGTTATTCTTTTAATTTATAAATGCCTCAAAAGTTCAGATTATTAATGATTTTGTCACAACCCTTCTCTGAACTTCCTCAGGCTGGACCTCCTGCTCATCCCTGGGCCTGCACTAAAATGGAATGTTTTCCTTCCTCCTCTCCATCTCTTGGTTTCCTGGTTTCCTCCACATCCCAGCTAAAGTCTTATCTTCTATCAGAAGCCTTTCTTGACTCTCCTTAATTCTGCTGCCTTTCTTTGAATAATTATCTCCAATTTCTCTCCAGTTTATCCTGTAGATAGCTTGTTTGTACAGATTTGTTTTCATGGTTTTCATGTTGTTTTCCCCATTACAATGTGAGCTCCTGGAGGGCAGGCAGAGGCTGCCTTTTTTCCCTTTTTTTTTCTCCACTGCTTAACCCAGCCCCTGGCCCAAAGTAGGAGCTTAATAAATGTTTATTCAGTAACTAGAAAGAGGCCTTTCCACTTGGTGCAGGACCTGTCAAAGTCTGGGCTCCAGGCACAAAGAGGCCATGATGAGACATTAGAGCAGTACCTTAGTGGGAGAATTTTACATTTAAATTTAGGGGGAAATAACTTTAAGTGAGAAAGCATTGTAAATTAGCAAAAAGTTTTGGCAGAGTCTGAATATTTCATAATCCGACTTTAACCATAGACTTGAAATTGTAAATAAACAGCCAAGTAATAAAATCTTGCTTTAACACATCACATTCTTATTTTTCAAAATGAGATTCACCATTGTTCTTGCTTTATAGGAACACTCTCACAAAGTCTCACTTCTTTTTTAAACCCTTGTCTTCCTTCTTGGAATCAGTACTGTGTATTAGTCCCAAGGCAGAAGAGTGGTAAGGGCTAAGCAATGGGGGTTAAGTGACTTGCCCACGGTCACACAGCTGGGAAGTATCTGATGCCAGATTTGAACCCAAGACCTCCCGTCTCTAGTCCTGGCTCTCAATCTAATGAGCCAACCAGCTGCTCCCTGTGCATTGGTTCTAAGGCAAAAAAAAGTGGTAAGGGCTAGGTGATGGCATTAAGTGATTCACCCATGGGACAATGGGGGTCAAGTGACTTGCTCAGGGTCACACAGCTAGGTGAATGTCTCAGCCCAGACTTGAACCCAGGACCTGCCATCTCTAGGTCTAGCTCTCAATCCACTGAGCCATCTAGCTGCCCCCAAGTGATGCATGTGTTAACCTACTTCTTTCTATGGGTCCACAAATCCTTTACAAAGATATTAAATTCACCTTAAATTTGTTTAATGTCACAGGTATAAAAACTGGCATCATATGATAGATATTAAAGGCTCTAGCATAGCCCCAAAACTACAATGTCCCCAGTCAACATCTACTCATAGGAAACTGTGTTGGAAAACTTGATACTGTGAGTCTAGGTTGTAGCTACCCTCATGAGAAAATCCCAGAGTAACATGCCTCCCCATCTCCCCTAATTGCTTGAGGGAAAGCACTCAGAACCCCTGAGTCAAAAGGTAATTCTTCCCTCCTAATTAGAGGGCTTTCACCATAGCAAGATCAGGAGAAGATTGCTTCACATGGAAAGTTTTTTCCGATGTCTAAAGCACATTTAGCAGAGGCTAATGATAGCTAAAACTCACCTGAGTTGGATCTTGAAATAAAATTTTAAAGGCTGGATGAAAGCCCACCCCAAGCCTGGGAAGGAACATGGAGAAATGCCTTGAGGCAGGAGTGGCAGGCCAATACCCTCATTTATGTAGTGCAATGCAGTTTATAAGACGCCTTCCCAGAACTGTGAAATAAGAAGTGCAATATTTTTATCCTCCTTTTACTGATGAATAAGCCAAGGGCTTGGAAGATGGGCTGTCTTGCCCATGAGCACACTGCTATTCAGTCTCTGAGTCAGAGCTCCTAAACTCAAAGTCAGTGCTGTCTCCATGATCCCCATGCTGACTTCTGCATCACAGGAGGAAAGGAGATCAGGGGACAGAGAGTAATCCAGTTTGGCTAAGACGTAGATGAGTATAGCATGAAATAAAAGTGGGTCAGAGCAAGATTTTACAGGGCTTTCAATACCAGATGAAGAATTGTATGTTGTAGGCAGTGGGGAGCTAGCGAGGATTTTTGATTGAGGGGAAATCACAGGTAAGAAAACATTTGCATTGGAATGATTATATTGGCAATGGATAGATTGTAGAGTAGGAAGTGCAGAGCAAGGGGACCAGTTCTGAGGCTATTAAAAAGGTCTAGATGAGAGGTAATGAAAACCTGAACTAGCAGGGCAGGAAGTAGGCAGAAAAAAGAAGGAATTGACCACAGGAAGTATTTCAAAAGTCAAATTACTAGGATTGGGCAACTAATTCTCTGTTGGTGATGAATAATGGAGAAAAATGAATGATGACTCAAGTTGCAAGTTTGACTTACTGGAAGGATGGCATAATGTCATCAACTGGAGACAACAGAGGAAAATTAGGAAGCCTGAAGGCTGTGGCCCCACTATACCCCCCTTTTGCCAGTAGTATTAATCTGGACCCTGTTCCCCCATCCTGTATTGGATTTCATGGCCACATTCAGTGTTGGGAATGTTGGAGGAGGGGGATTAGATGTGGAGGGCTGAGGGGGAGAGGACATGGTGGGTTTTATTCTTTGGTTCCTGTAAATCGTATCTAAAAATCTTCGGTTCTGTCTTCCTGGAGAAAGGTGGTGATTTCAAAGGGTCAATAGATAGAAATGTAACACTAGACCTAAGGAGAGAGATCAGAGCTAAACGCAGAAAGGAGGAGGGGGAGTCATTGAAAGAGATAGAAAAGAAATGTAAAGGTGGGAGGAAAACCAAGGGACCAGTCTCATCGAGGCACAGAGAAAAGTTGCCAACTACTGGGGCAACTAGAATCACACTCTGTGCAAGGCTCTCTTATTTGAACAAAGAAAAACTCCCCATAGATACATTTGGAAAAGTCAAGGAAGTAGAGATCTATAATTCCTCCTTCTGCCCCCTCACCTCAAACCCCAATCCAAGGAAAAAAAAAACTCAAGAATAACTAGATTGGCATAATCAGGTTTCTTAGATATATGAAAAATGTCTAGAGGTTTCTTCATATAAGCTTCGATTGGGGGCAAACATGGTGAATGATTGTGTTTTCCTTTTATACAAGAAGTTAATGTCATTTTTAAAAACATGATGACAACTGGTATTTAGAAATGGATTGAATTAAAATGGTCTACAATTAATCAATCAGTGAACGTTTAATAAGAGCCTACCAGGTGCCAGGCATAGTGCAAGACAGCTTGTGCTCTTAAGAAACTTACAATCCAATGAGCAAGACAACATGCAAACAAATGTAAAAAGCAAGCTATATACTTGTGCTAAATGCGAAATAACTTACAGGAGGAAGCTCTGGAAGGTTTCTTGTGGACGGTGGGATTTAGTTGGGATTTAAAGAAAGCTGAGGAGATCAATAGTCAAAGAAGAGAAGGGTTAAGTGCTGCACAAATACTCTACCCAGATAGACTAGTTTAACCCTCCTTGCCTGCTAGTGTCAGATTAATACTCTACCCAGATAGACTAGCTTAACCCTCCTTGCCTGCTAGTGTCAGATTGTTAAAAATAACTTTGTTTTATTTTTTTAAAACCCTTACCACCTATGTTAGCATCAGTTCCAAGAGGGAAGAGTCTCCAGGGCTAGACAATCAGAGATAAGTGACTTGCCCAGGGTCATACAGCTAGAAAGTATTTGAAGTCAGATTTGAACATAGGTCTTCTTGACCTACCCACTGTAGTACCTACCTGCCTCAGATTCTTTTATACCTTTTAATGAAGAAAGGAGCTTACCTTCTATCAGTAGCCATAATCACATGATTAAAAGACTCCATTAGAATTTATGGTAAGAAACACAATATAAATAAATTAGATCAAAGTCACTCATTAATACTTATAAATATTATAGTATAAGAAGATGCTAATGAATGACTACTAATGGGCCCTAATATAACTTAGCCTGTTTATATAGTAATAGCTAACATGTGTATAGCATTTATTTATAAATTTCAATTCACAAGGCAGTTTTAATAGTATTTCCGCCAAGAGGAGTGGCAATGATCAGATTTACCCTGGCTCAGTTATGATTAAAAGCCCAGTATACATAAAATGATGTGTATGTACATATATATATATATAAAAATATACATTTTTTTCTCATTTGATCTTGACATTAACTCTGTGAAGTAAGTACTATGGTTAACCCCATTTTCCAGATGACAAAATTGGTGCTGAAAGAAACAAAGTGACTTGTCCAGAGACACATAACTAAGTAAATATTATATATATATATATATATATGTATATATATATATATATATAGTGAGATTCAAACTCATGTCTTCCTGACTCAAAGTCCAGCACTCTTATCCACTGTTCCACCTAGTCACCAAATTATACTATGATTTATAGGAGGTATTTGCACTTTGTGAAATATGCAGATTCCTCAAAAGGCTATTCTATAGCATAGAAAAGCATTTTGGGGGGGGGCAGTTGAAAGCTAATCATGAAACCAGGAAGACTTGAATTCATATTTGCCTTCAGACACTCTAGGCAGGTCTCTTAGCTTCTGTTTGTCTCAGGTTCCTTAGCTGCAAAGTAGAAATAATAGCACCTCCCTCCTAGAGGTGTTATAAGAATCCACTTAGATAATATTTATAAAGCACTTAACACAGGCTCTGGAGCACAGTAGGTACAACATAAATGCTCGCTATTATTAATTATTTTGATCTTCATGATTTTTCCCCATTTTCAAACATCTCTAACAAGGAGGAGGCTACCTGAATTTATCAAAAGAGAACTCAGTACTAGCAGCTCGGTGTGAGTCCATCAATCTTCTGCCAGAAACAGTTTGTCCTGTGTGTCCTCATCATCAACAACAACAAAAAAGGGACAACCAGTTTTTGAAGCCCTGAGGGGTAGCCAAGAGGATGATGAGGGATTTTCCCAAGCTGGCTGGTGCCTGTGTTCCTCATCTTGGGCTTTTGATCATAACTGAGCCAGGGTAAATCTGATCATTGCCACTCCTCTTGGCAGAAATACTATTAAAACTGCTTTGTGAATTGAAATTTATAAGAAGAAACAAGATAGTAGTAGAAGGCTTTATCCTCCTTAGTATCCAAGTTATTCACCCCTCAGATTACAGCAGGTTAAGTATCTGATGTAAGTTCTGGGTAATGAGATTCTAACAGACCATTGAGAAAAATTGAAAGAGCACTGGGAAGCCTACTTGAAACCCCTAGTAGTAGCTTTGTGTTCCTATTCTTGTCACTTTCTCACCTGCTCTCAAGCTATTTCACCACCCCTAAAATAGAGATAATAATCATTTCCCTGTTATTGTGAGTGTCAATATATGGAAAGTTTTGCAGACTTTAAAGCATTATCTCAATTTTTAACTGAATTAATTAAGTCATAAGTACCCTTATAACTAGAACTGATAGCCTTCTTGAAGCTTCTCGCCTAATATTAGAGGATAACACTGGCACTAAGGAGAAGATGACTTCGTAAAGGTGCCTTTACTAATCTGTTAGACCATTTCAAGTATTCAGCACTAGACAATTCCTGGCTTTGGTTTCACAAAGCCAAAAAAAAGGATTGATTTCCTAATGTTTCACAATTACTCAAACTCTGTGCACCACAATCCATCCATGGGCTGGATCCTTTAGAGTGGGACACATCAGCTGTTAGACAGGAAATTATGTAATGAGGAAAGCAAAAAGGATTTTCATTTGAAAACCCAGTGCTCTTTCTGGGCAATATGGCTTATTTTTTTAAGGTGAATTATTAAAAACAGTAAACTCACACATTCAGATCATCACTCAAAAAGAAAAAATATATCCCATGTTTCCCCCCCCCCCCCAAAAAAAGCCTCATTGCAGTTTTTATATTCAGAAAATGAAAATGAGTGAAGAAATTTTCTATTCTGTGGTGCAAGAAAGCTCTTTGGATATATTTTGACTTGGCGTTGCAAGTCCCTTCCCTAAAAGAACTATGGGATGTTTGGTTAGCCACAAGAAGATAGCAAGTGGACATTTGAAGAATGCCATAATATAGATGCCTATTTTTAAGAAAATGGGTAATTCCTTAATTAAATTGTTCTGAGTCATGTGCTGACTGCCTTCGCCTTCTCTAGGATTTTTCGACTATTTCCTATTCTGTATCTCTTAAAGGCTGAGCAATTAGGGGAGTACAGAGTACATGGAGATAGGTGGATCTCAAGAGGAAAAGGAAATAATCATCAAAATAACAAAAACTACTCTGGGTAATTAAATGAATACATGAATGAACAAATAGAATGTCTTAAGTGCTTCTTTTGTGGCTAGCATCTTGCTAGCCACTAAGGATACAAATTAAAAAGATAAGCCTGGTCCTCAAGAAGCTCCCATTCTGATGGGAAGGGAGTTATGGTTTGAGAAATCACAAAGATGGTGAGGAGAATAATAAAGCAACCCATTAACATAACGTTTACAGAGGCTGTGGTAGTGGTGATTTGATTACAGTTCTCAAACCAAGAAGTGTAAAGGTAAGGGTGCCAACTTAGTGTAAGATCATAAAATGCGGGGAGTTGGGTTGAGACCACTTCCAATGACCTTAGCTCCTCCCAGAGGCTTCTGCTTCTGATTCCTTAATGTGCTATTTGCCAATTAAACACAGCTGAACAGATGCAATACCCACCATCCCTCCATTGTCAGAAAATAGTGCCATTAGGGCAGCTAGATGAAAAGAGCATCAGTCCTGGAGTGGGGAGGACCTGGGTTCAAATTTGACATCAGATACTTCATTAGTGTGTGACCTTGGGCAAGTCTCTTAATCCTGATTGCCTAGCCCTTACTTCTTTCTTCTGCCTTAGAGTTGATATTAAATAAAACACAAGGTAAGTGTTTAAAAAAGAAAAAAAGAAAATACTGCCATAAATGCAAAGCCTCACTTAGGAGCCTCAGAAATTGGCCTGTCTACGCAGGTGTCAATCTGGCCATTTCTGTGAAGATAATTACAAGGGTTTGGCAAAAGAACTACCATAAAAAAGACAGGCCTGTAGCTCTCACTCCAAGCGATGGGGAGGGCCAGGTTGCTGTGGGAGAGATTGTGTCTGATGTTTCTGGAAGCACCAAATGTATGATGAAAGCAAAAGCTGGAGAGGCAGAAGGGCCAAAGGGATACATTTCTACTTCCCAGCTTGGAAAATGGAAAAAGCATTCCAAGGAGGGGGGTAAAAAGAATTTGTATTTTATCTCTGAGGCAGTAGGAAGCCACTGAAGCTTCTTGAGCAGAGGAACGACAAGATCCTTCCCTTCACTTCCCTCTCCCCTAGTAAGAAGGAAAAGGGGGAGCCACTGCCTTAAGACTATGTGGATGCACAGGGAGCTCATCAACAAAAGTCAGATTTCTTTTGAAAGATATGTGTAAAATAAGGGGAAATGTTCCCAGGAATTCTAAAGCCCTGAATAATCGAAGATTGATGATGAATATTAAGAACGACAACAACACTCTATTTTCTGTGTGTGTGTGTACATTTGTGTCTGAGTTAGATGTGTTGAATGAGAAAGGTGCTAGGATGATGCGAAGACTTTCAACCGTCCCTTCTAGGGATCATTTCAAAGAACTAAGCACATTTAGTGCAGAGGGAATGCAGGTGTTTGGGAGACTATTGGGTGGTATTGGGAAAGAGAAATTAAACATTGTCCCCAGAGGTTATAGACCTGGCCATGTCACTCCTCTGCTCAAGAAGTCTCAGTGGCTTCCTACTGCCTCAGAAATAAAATGCAAACTCTTCTCTTGGTAGTATTTAAAACCCTTCCCCGTCCGCTCAGAACTATCTCTCCCAGCTCATTTGTCAATACTCTCTCTCCTCCATTTATTGTCCATACACAACATTCTCCTCTGTGCTGGTTCTGTTCTTTTAGACATCCTAATGTCCCTAATCCCTGGAATCTCCCCTCCTCACCTACACCTAATTCCATTCAAGACTCATTTCAAGTGCTGCGTCCTACACAGGGCTTTTCCTGACCCCTCCCAGATTTTAGTGCCCTCTCCCCAAATCCTTCATATTTGTTTCACACATATTGCACTTATTTTTTTTTCTCTGTGTTCTTGTTATTCCCACTCCTGCCCCCAGTGGGGTGTAAGCTTCTTGAGTTTCAGGGCCTATTTTTGTTTTTGTCTTTATAGCTCTAGCAATTCACAGTTGGCTTGGCACACAATAGGCGCTTAATAAATGTTTCTTGTATTAAACTTCGATTAACATTTGGAATTTTCAGAGAGGCAGGTTTGGAATGGATATAAGGAAAACCCTCCTAAAAATTAGAACTTTCCAGTAAGCTCCTTCTCTCTGGAGGTCTTTAGGACTAGACTGGTTGATTATTTGTAGTGATGTAGAAGAGAGTCTCGTGAAGGATGATGCTTGGATTAAGTGGTCCATAAGGTTCTTTCAAAGTCAGATTCTGTGATGTTCCATCCTGCTGGTGATTACTATGAGATTTCTCACTAACGCTAGGAAACAAGAATGGTGTAAGCTATAGCTAGCTGTATCTAACTCAACTCCTAGATAGGGATATCTTAGAAGGTTTAGATGGAAAGGAATGAAATTGTTTATACATATATATATATATATATATATATATATATAAGATATCATAATTCAATGAGGCATCTGTGTGATTTGGCACCTCCCTCCTCCCCCCAAAAAGAGCTAATGTGATCTTAAGCTATATTAAGAGTGTTTGGGGACATTTGAAGAGAGAAAAAGTTTGGAACAAAACTTGTGGGGAATAAAATATAGGTAGGAAAGAAGAGGGCAGCTAAATGGCACGGTGTCGTCTGCCTGAAGTCAGGAAGACATCTTCCCAAGTTCAAATCTATTCTCAGATATTTACTACCTGGGTGACCCTGGAACTCTGAACTATGTCTCAATTTCCTCATAGTAAAATGAGCTGGAGAAGGAAATGGCAAGCCACTCCATTATCTCTGCCAAGAAAACTCCAAATACGATCATAAAGAATCAGGCATGGTTGAAATGCCTGAAAAACAAAGAAGAAAAGAATTGTCTTATGGCGGGGACGGTCCATTTGGGAATGAATAGCATATCTGCGGGGGACACAGGATATTTATGTCATTTTCTCCAGTTCTGTGTAACATTGAGTGAAGAGATATAGAGAAGATGGGATGTTTAGGACAATCTGAGGCTCAGGTTTTTTTAAAGCACCAACAGTGAGTAGGGGGCAGTATATAGTCGAACTTGGCAATTTGCAGGCAAAGTTAGTTTTACAGTTCAGTTCTGTCTACTCCTTTCTATCCCATTGTCTACGAAAGTCTTTCCCAGTCCTAATTGCTAGCCCCATCTCTCTCCCTAATTACCTTGTATTATTTTATAGTGAGTCTCTTCAGACTTATTTTGCCTATCCTAAAAAAATGTGCAACTCTCCCCTGAAAGAATTAAGCTCCTTAAGAATGGAAGTCTTTTCATTCTTTCTAAGGTTTCCATATAAGGTTTCTAAGGCTTAGCACAGGGAATAGTATGCAGTAGGTTTTAAATAAATGCTTAATATTGGTTAAACAGATAAAAATGATACTGGCAGAAATGTGGAGATTCATAAATATTATACATACAAGTAAAACATTTTTTAAACTTTTGAGATTTATTAGCCTATCTACAGCCAATTATTCAGTTAAATTTTTTCACTGTATTCACCATCCAAGAACTAGCATTTGTCACACCACTATCCCATATGTTTGGAATCTAAACAGACAGATGGGCAAAATGTGAATATGCTATATAAAAAAGGTGAGAAGGCTCTTTGGAATTTCAGCTGTCTGAATATGGGCCTTCTCCAAAGCTCTGCTCTCTTAACGTGGAAAGAAGAGTTTCTTTCCACTCTCCATCCTCCCCTTTGTTCATGACTTTTGCTATGCTTTCCTCCCCTCCCTCAATTTCCTTGGCTAACTCCTGCTACCTTCTCCAAGAAATCCTCCAAAGGAGGATCTCCTCCCCTATGTGGAAAGTGATCTCTCCATCCTAAAACTTGTCATGGCACTTTACCAACTCTTCTTTGCCTCCATAACACTCTATCCTGTATTGTAATTTTCTATTAGTATCTCATACCCACTTTATGTTTATATATGTCTCAAGAGCTTAGATTGTTTTATTGTATCCATAAATCCTCAGGGTCTAGCAAGACATTTTGCATATGGTAGGCTCTTGAAAAATGTTAGGTGAATGGGCTGATTAAGAAAAAGGGAAAAACTCAATTTATTATGGGTTCTAATCTATGATAAAATCACATTTTTATTTTAAAAATAAATAATATTTCATTTTTCCTCACTTACATGTAAAAACAATTTTTAATATTCTTCTTTTTAGTTTTGAGTTCCAAATTCTCTCCCTCCCCTTCCCTGAGATGGTAAGCAAATTAATATAGATTTACATAGGCAATCATGTAAAACATTTCTTCGTATTAGTCATTTTGTGGAAGAGATCTCAAACAAAGAAGAAGGAGGAGGAAGAGGAAGAGGAGGAAAAGGAGGAGAAGGAGGAGATATGATAGAATGAAATATAATATGTTTCAGTCTGCATTCATATGCCATCATTTCTTTCTTGGAGGGCAGATGGCATCTTTCATCATGAATCTTTGGGATTATCTTGGATCACTGAGAATAACAAGGTCATTTGTAATTGTTCATCAAAAAATATTGCTGTCACTGTGTACAAAGTTCAGGTTCTGTTCACTTTATATCAGTTCATGTATATCCTCACAGATAAAATTGCATTTTTTAAACCTTACCTTCCATCTTAGAATCAACACTGTGTATTAATTCCAAGGCAGAAGAGCAGTAAAGGTTAGGCAATGGGGGTTAAGTGACTTGCCCAGGGTCACACAGCTAGGAAGTGTCTAAGACCACATTTGAATCCAGGTCCTCCCATCTCAAGCCCTGGTTTTCAAACCACTAAACCACCTGGCTGCCCTCTAAAATCACATTTTTAAAAGAGCTTGAAACAGATAATTTTCTATTCAAATAATGTATCAGTGTATCATCATTGTGACAGCTATTTCAGCTATCCAAAGGCCTATTTTCTTTCTAGGATCTTGATTTCATTCCCAGTTGATTTGGATTGGCCTAAATCTAATCTTACTCTGAGTGGAACAGTTTTAAAGTTTTCTCTTTGATTGACTTTAAAATGTTTTCTTTTCTTTTCTAGGTTAGCATTGTAGAAGTCTTCAAATCATGGAATCAATATCGATGATGGGCAGCCCCAAGAGTCTTAATGAAACATTTTTACCCAATGGCATAAATGGTATCAAAGATGCAAGTAAGGTTACCATAGGCATAATTGGAAGTGGAGATTTTGCCAAATCTCTGACTATTCGACTTATCAGATGTGGGTATCACGTGGTGATCGGAAGCAGAAACCCAAAATTTGCTTCAGAATTCTTTCCACATGTGGTTGATGTCACCCATCATGAAGATGCCCTCACAAAAACCAATATAATTTTTATTGCAATACATAGGGAACATTATACCTCTTTGTGGGACCTCCGACATCTTCTAGTTGGAAAAATCCTGATTGATGTCAGCAATAACATGAGGGTAAACCAGTACCCAGAGTCCAACGCAGAATATTTGGCTTCGTTGTTCCCAGATTCCTTCATCGTGAAAGGATTTAACGTGGTCTCAGCTTGGGCACTCCAGTTAGGACCCAAGGACGCCAGCAGGCAGGTATGGTTTTGTTTTGGAGGAGAAATGTAACATATGGATGTATGGACATATGTGTACTAATTTTCAGACAGAATCCTACCAAGTACTGAGACTCTACTGAACCATAAATAGCTGCCATTAGCTTTTAACCAGTAATTTCCTGACTTTATAAAGGCACGTCTCCACCATAGTAGAAATTTGTCTCTTTCCCGAGGCATCCAGGAAATTCAAGAAAAGGCAAGTTTTGGGGGTTCAGTTACCCAGCCAATTGCTTCACTTCTCCTTTTCACTTTAATAGACATAAATTGGCTTCACAGTCATTAACATCTTTTATGAGTCAGTGGTCTATAAAACATCAGCATGTATGACCTGTCTCTACATATTTTAGATTGCCCAAACTGGAAACTGCAGGTGTTAGGAACCTACCTAAAAGCCAGTTAAACTTCCCATACTCCTTTGAGGCTGCTGTGATTATTGAAGAGTCTTTGCCAACGCCCCAGCTCCATACACTTCAAGGAATTTTCATTCCGAGGTCTAGCTGTGGTCAGGGGATTTCTTTGGCAAATGTCACATTCTGGATGCAGTCTGTACTATAGAGGACAGACAAGTCAAGCAGTAATTTAGTTTTGTTTGGATCCTTGATTTCCTTGTGTAGCCCAGAGCTCATAGCCCGTGACTGCGTACCACCAAAATTCCACAGTGCTCTGACCCATATTAAATTATAATTGGGAGACGTTTAATAAACTATATAAAAATACAGCATAGAAGTTAATTTGTAGTGTTCTAAGTCAGTAAAAATGCAAGGATTCACTTCTATTTGAATTTGGCACCACTGCTATAGACAATTCCCAGAGAAAAAACTCATTCTATCACCCCCACCTGTGTGGAGGTACTAAGAGGTAAGCAATTTGCCCAGGGTCACAAAGCCAGAACGTCTAAGAGGCAGGGCTTCTTAGAACACTCTCCTAATATAGCATCCCACAGAAAATATTATATGAATTCTGGGAAATGCATATACTTGGACCAAGATGTCTATCACCTCTTCAAAATAGACTGTCCATCTTTGGACAAGGTTGACATCCCATGTTGAGAGGTATTATGGATGTTACTGCCTCAGTTGTACCATTACAAACCAGGGTTGAGGCATACTGTTTCTTTTTATTTTTAACTCTTATCTTCCATCTTAGAATTAATACCGTGTATTGGTTCCATGGCAGAAGAGTGGTAAGGACTAGGCAATGGGGGTTAAATGACTTGTCCTGTCACCCAGCTAGGAAGTATCTAAGGCCAGATTTGAACCCAGGATCTCCTCTCTCTGGACCTGACTCCCAAACCATTGAATCACCCTTGTCACACAGTTTCTTCGCACCATTGCATGAGATTCTGGTGGTCCAACCTATAGCATAGTATTATCAAGTAAGGTCTGAGACCAATGAAGACTCCCCCACCAAGAATACAACCTGACTTTTCCTCATCCCCAACTCTTAAAATTACTATGAACTGGGGGCAGCTGGGTAGCTCAGTGGATTGAGAGCCAGTCCTAGAGACGGGAGGTCCTAGGTTCAAATCTGATCTCAGACACTTCCCAGCTGTGTGACCCTGGGCAAGTCACTTGACCCCCATTGCCTACCCTTACCACTCTTCTGCCTTGGAGCCAATACACAGTATTGACTCCAAGACGGAAGGTGAGGGTTTAAAAAAAATTACTATGAACCTCTCAGTGATCCTGGATTGCATGTGGGCTACCCTTCAGGGGCTACTATAATCCTAAGGATTTAATTAATGATAATATGGTAGTGGTATGTGAGCTCCCCAAATTCACTCGCTTCAGCCTCTGTTCCAATTTCAGTAGCCCCTGAAGCAGCATGGTATTCCTTAAGAAAGTTTTCTAGCTACATGGACTCTTCTACCATATCACATCATATTGGAACCCCAAATTTGAGCCTTTTAAGTCTGCTTTGCTGATGTCTCCATGTACGATTGAGCTCTCCACTGCTTCTCATCCAAAATCCAGTTGCCTGGAAAGAATCAAATGACTGCTAGAACAATACATGCACTCTTAGACTTCTATCTCCCAAAGAGTCATTTCGTCAGGCAGACAACCCATGGTCATATCCTACGATGCTGCTTTCTACTTTTCTACAGTGAACACTATCTTGCACTCAAAGTTTGATTTTCACTTTTCATTTGTTTCTAGCTGTCTCCCATGCCATAGTACCAACTTAGATACCTCCTGAAGGAAGCTGAAGACAGTTAGGACAAGCTGCAAGGTAGATTAAAAGTAACAAGAAAGGCATATAAAAGGTGGAACTCTCAAAAACTAAGTATCAGGACAGAGTTCACAAATATGGGCTGAGTATCTGAAATCTTGTGGGCAAGTCCTCAAAGCAGGAAGATCATGCTTCAGCATCCTTCTCCACTACTCAGACAAGGAAGCCAGTGGGCACTTTGGGGTCCAACTATCTGGGTATTTCACTGGATCCAGCACACCCAGACCTAGATCAGCATAAGCCAGAATCCTTCTCTTCTTTCCTGGCTTGAATTATAAGAGTAAATTAAAGAATTAAATCCTTTGTTATCAAAGCCATTCAGTTTCATTTAGCCATCGGTGGGTTTGGAACGGAGGTAGACTAGAAGCACTTGGGTGCTAAGCCATCACCTTCAGCTCCTGGAACTTGTGGAGGTATTCCACCATTGGTCTCCCAGGGGAGGAGAAGCAGGATAGAAAGAGGAATATTTTCTGATGTAATTTGAGGCAGCTGTTAACATGCCAAAGATTGAGGGTCATGGTTGCAGGGGCTCTTCAACTGAAGGGCATTCAGAAGGACATGAAGGGCAGGGCTAGGTCAGATATGAAATACCCCCTGATATTTGTGATAGCAAATGAAGAGAATTCTGGCAAATTCAACAGCTTTTTGCTTGCTTAGCTAGGTACGTAACCACCACGAGCCAGAATTGAGACCTTTGCAACCCTGCTTCTGCTGCACAGTCAGTCTCTTTACAGCCATTAGTCCTCTTGCTCTACAACCTATATTCTTTATTACTGGTCTCATCTCATCACATACCCAACTTCAATCTGTGCTACAAGCCTTACCCCTTGGGAAGGCTTTTTAGAGGTATGGAACCAGTTCAGCAGGAACCCAAGATGGGTTCTGAGCTCAACCCCACATAGAGGCAGGGAAAAGGGAAGAGTATGAATTGCAAAGGATGAAGATTGGAGGAATTGCGATCTATTTAAGTGGCTGATTATATTGAGGTATTCACTATTATAAAATCAAGGATCTTTCAAAGGATTAAAATAAAGTTTTAATATAAATTATTAATTCAATTATTAACTATTTAAGAGTTCACAGGATTTAGAGCTATAGGGGCCCTTTTGAGCCATCTAGTCTTACCCCTAACTTTACAAATGAGAAAACTGAAGCAGAGAAAAGTTCATTGATTTGCTCAGCCACAAAACTGACAAGTCCTCAGAATCTGAACTTACTCCAAATCTAGGCTCAGACCACTCATTATATGACTAGTATTTGCAATCACTTTGTAGGTTTGTGTTTATAAGTTTCATTAAGCATTTATTAAGCACTCGCCATGGTCTAGACACATAGCTATGTATTTTTTCATAGATGCCTGACCTGCAATTAGGTAAAGTTGCCACCAATTGGACAGCAATGCATCAATTATACGTTTATAGTCAGGGGAGCCAAGCTACCTATAAGATTGGTTAGCTGAGTGAAAGGAATAACATACTTTCTTATTCAACTGGGCTTTTTATTCAGATAACAAAAAATAATTTTAAAAAATTAAAATATCTAGGAATAAACTGTAAGGAACTTCATATTTTAGAAGATGCTATATGATATAAGATTTAATGCACTTCAAATACTTAAGTATGATTAAAGGTCAGATTATCCTTAACTGGTATCAGTCACTGCTTAACTTCAGCCAGCTTTTCCTCTCCAGTGTTAAAACTGAACAGTTTTTGAGCTAATCCGTGATATTTATATGTCAAGTCAAAGACCTTTTCCAAGTCATATTATTTGAGTGCTTCCGTGTTTCAGGGCAACTTGGCATTAAAAGCTCTTGAAATACTATTTCTTTGGCCTCAGATTTTCATCCTTCCATTCATTCATCTTAGGCTATCCTTCCTAGCATTCCTGCTCAGTTATGAGATTTCTGTTTGGTTCCCTTGAGTCTTCCTTCATCATGGGGCTAAGCAGAAGAATTTTAATATGATATTATGTGTTTACATCTCCTTTTGGCTGTTTTGACAGTAACTGTTTTCCCCATCAGGTATTTATCACAAATATACATAAATATCTTAAGTTGACTCATTGAATACTTTCCTAAACTGTGCTATAATGTCATCTGGCCTCTGACAGCAACCTTTTAAAAGGACCACATCAGGGGCAGCTAGGTGGCGCAATAGATAGAGTGTTAGGCTTGGAGTTGGGAAGATCTGGGTTCAAATTTGATCTCAGACACTTCCTAGCTGTGTGACCCTAGGCAAGTCACTGAACCCCAATTGCCTAACCCTTACTGATCTTCTGCCTTGAAACTGATACTTGTATTGACTCCAAGACAGAAAGTAAAGTTTAAAAAATAAAGGGGCCACATCCCTTCCCACAGAACAAAACATTTAAAATCATATTTGAAACACAGTCACAAAATATCTGGCATAACATCTTGCATATAATCTTTCTTTAATTTATGTTTAACCTGGTATTTTTCTACAAATCATTTCAAAATTAATTTATTTGAACACTATCTTGGATGCTGCTCTCAGATAATATATTTATATTTCTAAATTATAAATATATTATCTGAGCAGCATCCAAGATGCTGATCCTAGATATATTACAAATTATAAATATTATATATCATAATAAATATCATTCCTAGATGTAATAAAGATAAGTACATTTACAAATGACAAAATGAGCAGGAAATAGCTTTTCTTTATTTTCTCAAAAACAGCAATTTGATTATTAATAAATTAATTTGATAAGAAATCTGTCTACTGAATAAGGAGATGATATGTAGACATTTGATACTAGCATTTCCCTTTTATATGACAGGACTTAATAAAAAAATTTTAAATCTACCCAAAAGGGTTCTTAGTGAGTACTTTTTCATTTACAAAAGATTACATATGCAGACTTTAAAAACAGAATAGATTTCCATTTATTTAGAAAATAGGACAGAGTATGCTTAAGAAAATGTGAATGACAAAGTTACAAATTCAGTTCTGCTTTTAGATAAATTTTATTTTCCTAATCATAACAGTATTTACATATATTGGACACTATGCAAGTGTATACCAAATGTCTTAGGAGGAAACCAGTTACTAAGAGATACTTCGGGCATTATGTGTCACTACAAAGTGCTGTGGCCTTGAGGTCCCTAGCCCTCAGGTTGAGAACCACTGATCTAACCCCAAAAGGGCAAGCTCATTTTGTCAGTGCTGGAGCTGGAAGTAGAGTCTAGGTCTCTTATCTCCTAGTAAGGAGCTGGTGGCACAGTGGGTAGAGCACTGGGTCTGGAGTCAGGAAGATATGAGTTCAAATCTAGCCTCAAACACTTACTAGATATCATCCTGGACAAGTCACTTAACTTCTGTGTGCCTTGGTTTCCCTCTCTGTAAAAATGGGGATAATAAAATCCTACCTCAGCAAGGCTGTTGTGAGGATCAAATGAGAAAATATTTGTAAGAAGGCACTGGCATATATATAGTAGACCTTATATAAATGCATTACTTTCTCTCCCTCTCATCCCTACCCCATGTGTACAGCAGTTCTTCCTATTTTATTGCCTCTCGTTTATTATTCTATTTGAGTGACTGCAAAAGACTAAATATTGACTGAGAACTGAAGGTACCAGATCTGGGATTCTGTGAGACCCAAATTAAATCCTCGTTCAACATTTTCCCATTGCTTAGAATTTTTTAAAGGGGAAAATAAAGTTGTCAAACAATTACAGGCATTAACAAACCACAGAAATGATCTCACTTGTAATGATTTTGTGATAGTTATTCTGAATAACTATCTAAGTTGGTCTGTTCCTTTGAAAACAATATTAAATACATATGATTAATTCAAAATGGGGGTTTTAAGAGAACCTCTGAGAAACTGACAAAAGTATGGCCCATGGTGATGGATCTCATGGGTCATCAACTGGGAGAATGTTTTCCTTCAAATAAATCAAGATTTTACTCCTGACAGTTAAACTCTAATAGATTAAATCATCAAGGATATTTTCCTTTTTTTCTGGTATATAAAGTGCTATAATTTATAGAAAAAGAAGACACCTAGGAGCCTTCATTTTATATACTGTTAATTATGTAACAATTTTGAAATGCATACTATTTCCAAGCACTTATTTGATTAGTATCAATGATAGTTATAAGGGATATTTGGGTGGGAGTGGTGTATCACATTATTAATCTCCTAGACTTTAAGAATCTGGAATCTTTCATGTTTTTAGTTGACTTGTGTTTACTTTTCTTTTTCATATTAGGTTAATTTCCCTACTAAACTTTTATACAACATTGAACATAAAAATGGCTTTATTATCATTTGCTAGCTAACTTTAATATGTATTGTGAGATATCACCATTAGAAATAAGAGAACTGAAGACATTGAGTGATTGTGCCAAAGGCCATCCAAAGGTTTTTAGAAACATTTGGACTGATGAATCAGTCTTCAACAGAGAATGCAGATATGGTTGTCCCTCACTATATCACTATTGACTTATCACAGCTTCACTGTATCATGGGTTTTTTTAAAAATATATATAGTGGCATGCTATTGACTGATGGAAGGAAAGGCCACCAACCACAGTGCTGTGTTCTGTATCCTGGGCACTGATTAGCCCAGTGACTATATAATAATAAGACCATAGAAAAGGTTTATGGGAGAGTGGAAAGGGCATATGAAGCCTTAAAATATATATATATATATATATAATAAAATAAATATAACTACCACTTCATGGATTTTCACCTATGCTGGGGGTCTCTGGAATATAACTCCCATGAAAGGTGAGGGATCACTGTACATTTATTAAGGGCCTACTATGTGCCCGGCAGTTCTGGAGATACAAAGAAAGTCAACTCCTTCCTTATCTCTCTACCTCCTTCCCCACCAAATCCAACTCTTGCTCCCAAGGAGTTCCCACAACCATATCATTCATTTGGAAAAGAAATATAGTACCAAATCGCATCCCTTTCCCCCACCCCACCCCCTTTTTACTGGTGGCCATTCCTCTCAGCTTTACATCTTTCCGAATGTTTTTAGAAAGTCATGTTCTTGAACCATTGTTCAAGGAGAACATGAACGCAAATAACAAATTAGTAAATTTGGTAACAAAATTCAATCAAAAAAAATTTTTTTTATCAGGGAGCCACTTTCTGGACTATACTTCTCCCTATAACTGCTGCTAAGGCATAGAGCTTTAGGACATAGGTTTGGTGGCCACCAGTGCAGATTCAACATCTGCTAGGTTGTAGGGAGATTTTACTTTGCCACTTCATTCTTTTGGGCAACACAAATTTCTCCCTTTAATTCTCTTCCCTGAGACTAATATCCCTATACTATTCTTCTGACTTCCTAGTCTATTTTGTTTGTATTTTGTTATTATATTTTAAGATAATAAAAAGTCCCACACTGATGCCTGTCTAGCAGGGATATTTTCTTGGGTTCTTAAAGATCATGCCAGCAGAGTACGTGCTCCATTACTAGATTCTTCCAAGCTGTGCCTAAGAACCAGCCCAACAAATTTCATAGTAGCCCTATGTCAAAGCAAGGTGATCATTGAATAATTAACTCATTGGCCATGAGGGTGTCTTAAAAACTAAAAATACTAAATGATCCTCAGGTCTTGCAATGCTCGCCTAATTTCAGTGATGACTTGGTAGAAAAGGGGGGTGAGGGCATTAAGAAGCACATGGGTTTAAAAATTAAGTTGACGTTATACTGTAGTAAAAAAAAAAATGCCCTTTTTCCTTCTGATGTTAATAGACTTCCATGGAGTGAGAAAGAAAAGGGTTTTGGACAAGTTAACAAAGGAAAAACTCGCTCCACTGATCAAAGTCCAATTCAAAGGTCCCTCCCTAGTGTGGGATTGGTCCATTTATAGACCAATCGCAAGCCAGGATGTAGGGGGAAGGGAACCCTGGGAGGTACAAGGCATGCTGGGGGGTGTAGTTCCCCAGCATACAGTTTTTCTTAAAGGTGCAGAAGGCTGGGAATATAGTTCTCCAGCACACAGGTTTTTTTTTTAAAGCACACAATCCTGAAATACAAAAAACCACTAATTACTGGTGTAGCAGTCATTTTGGAGTCAGCTCTCAGTACCCAATAATATTAATAACTGATTAGAGAAATAGTCAAAATTAATACTACATTAGTATAAGTCAGCATGCATTAAGTGCCTATTATGTGTCAGGCACTGTCCTAAGACCGGGATAAAACAAAAACAAATATGAAATTAGCCCCTGGCCTCAAGTAACTTTCTTGAGATAACCCTAAGTGATTACAACAGTTCCAATATGACCTATTAGATAACTGGTGACTCAGACATTGGCTTTCATATTCATACAATAGTCTTAGAGAAAGAGAGAATCCAAGGTCATGTGGTAAAAACCTCATTAAACACAAAAAGAATATTTGACTTGGTAGAGCAACACATAGGCTCAACAGTTCTCTTTCAATAAATTAAGATCATATAAAATTACTTGATAAACGCAATCATAAAATTACATTTAATAAATGCTGTTGACATAGTGATTCTGATTTATCAGCATCAAGGAATAAACTATAGCGATATGCTATCCATTCTGTCCTGGACAATGTACTGCACACATCCAAAGAGAAGAAGGATTTCTTTAGCAGGACTAGGTTCCCCAGGTATCCTTCTTTGAAGAGAGCACAAGCTTTGGAACTCTTATCACAGAGCCTCCCCAGTGAAATCTTCACCTACTCAACAGAAATTGACCTTGTAATCCATAAAGGCAAAAACAAGCAGTTCAGTTACAAAAGCAGCAAAGAGCAGCAAATGTAATCTGGAAGCCCCAGATTCAAATCCAGATTCCAATACTTTCTAGCTGGTTGAACCTAAACAAGTCATTTAACTTATTCCTAGTTCCTTTTCTCTAAAACAAAGGAGGAGACAAAGAGAGTTCGCAAACTACATGGCCTCCCTTCAGTTCTCATTCTTTGATCCTTGGACTTCTCTCTGCAATTGGAAGGGAAACACACTGAGTGACTCCATCAGTAGCTCTGCTTTGAATAGGCACTGCCTATAGACCATGAGCTGGGCTACAACTGACCAGCAGGAGAACAGACTAGTTCACATTTTCAGCAAATTCTGCAGCATCTTCTTCAGTGATTATTACCAGTCTGCCTCCAACTACAAACCCTGTTTTTTTTATATCAACATTCTTCCAGTGAAACTATATGATTGGGAATTACAGATTATGGTGAATAAAAATTGCAGATAACCCAAAAGGCAATAGCGAGGTACACATGGGGACAAAGGCTGTAACATAGTAATACCCAATGATGACACCCACACAAAAAGTGGTGTAAAAGACTTGACCAAAACTCATATACCTGGAAAATGGGGTGGGTTGCTCATGGATAGTTTGCATGTTGAACTGAATCAGAGCAACAAATATTGGGGAGATTGTCTCTGAAGGATTTATGGAAAGAAATGATCAGGAATTATATAGGATGTGAAAGCAAAGAAATGTGATCTGCATAAGCAGAGGAAGTACTTGTCACATCTCTGTGTCTCAATATCTCTCTCCTTATCTTTCTGTCTCTGTCTCTGTCTCTGTCTCTCTCACACACACACACACACACTGAGACAAATATAACAAACCTTTGTGTGTTACTCCTTAATATTAGTTTCTTTAGTAATTCATACTTCTTAAAAACTAGCAATGCTACTCTGTAGTTTTAACACTCTGGGACAAATTATCTTTACGGAATTTTATCATCTTTTTCTTTTTTTACAAAATACAGGTCTATCTATGTAGCAACAATATTCAAGCTCGACATCAAGTTATTGAACTTGCTCGTCAACTGAACTTCATCCCTATTGACTTGGGATCATTATCATCAGCCAGGGAGATTGAGAATTTACCCTTGCGACTGTTCACCTTGTGGAGAGGGCCAGTAGTTGTAGCAATAAGCCTGGCTACTTTTTTCTTTCTTTACTCTTTTGTCAGAGATGTGATACATCCTTATGCAAGAAACCAGCAGAGTGACTTTTACAAGATTCCTATTGAAATCGTGAACAAGACATTACCCATTGTTGCCATCACTTTGCTCTCTCTGGTCTACCTAGCAGGTCTTTTGGCTGCTGCTTATCAGCTTTATTATGGCACCAAATATAGACGATTTCCTCCCTGGCTAGAGACTTGGTTACAATGTAGAAAACAGCTTGGATTACTAAGCTTTTTCTTTGCTACAGTCCATGTTGCCTACAGCCTTTGCTTACCAATGAGAAGATCAGAGCGATACTTATTTCTCAACATGGCTTATCAGCAGGTAAGGAGTATGCTTTTTATTTGCCCAGTTGAAGTCAAATTCTGTGTTGAGGTTAATCTTATAATTATGGGTTAATAACAAGTTATGAGGTTAATAACAAATTATCTTCAATTGTCAGAAAATTTTAAGTTGACATAATTTTTTTAACCCCTTATCTTCCATTTGGAATCAATACTGTGTATCAGTTCCAAGGCAGAAGGGCGGTGAGGGCTAGGCAATGGGAGTTAAATTACTTTCCCAGGGTCACATAGCGAGGAAGAGTCAAGACCACCCATCTCTAGGCCTGGATCTCGATCCACTGAGCCATGTAGCTGCCCCCTTGGTATAATATTTTAATATAGAAGTTAAAGGTCTTAAACTGTAGTGTTGAACAAGAAAGGTGTGTTTGACTCAAGACCTAACCACAAGTCACAGAAAAGATGATTACAGTTATTCTATACCCCCCCCCGAAACCTACCAGATAGCATAAGTGATCTGTGAAAATTCTATAATCTTCATCAATAAGAGACATTATATTCAGCATTACTTTTATAGGAATTATTTGTTACTATGTCAATACATAAATACCCTAATGCTAATAAAGATACGTCACAGCAATGATTACTTTTTCATATATCTGAGGCATTAAGAGAAACAATGTAGAAATAGTGGACAAAGGGACCAGCACTGGAGTCCAGGGACCTGGCATAAGTTTGCCCCTAATGCATACTATCAGAATGACAATGGGGGAGGGGCAGCTGGGTGGCTCAGTGGAATGAGAGCCAGTACCAGAGATGGGAGGTCCTAGGTTTAATTAAATCTGCCTTTAGACACTTCCTAGCTGTGTGACCCTGGGCAAGTCACTTAACTCCCATTGCCTAGCCTTTATCACTCTTCTACCTTAGAACCAACACATAGTATTGATTCTGAGATGGAAGGTAGGGATTAAAAAAAAAAGAATGACAATGGGCAAATCACTTAATGACTTAGCATCCCAGGGTACTCTCTAAAACTATAAGACAGACATGAGTTGCCCATCTTATTTGGTGTAGAGAGTTCTCTGAGCTGATGTTTCCTACAAGATGAAAGCTCAAATTCTTTGACAAAAAACCTACATCAAACATCTACAAATGGAATCTAATTCTTTCAAGAAAATCAGAGAGCAGATCAAAAGGGGACTTTTATTAGAGAGATAATTTTCTTGTTGCTACAAAATTCAGAAAGCAACAAAAGATTGATCAGAGATTCTATCTCTTGAAATATAGTACTGAGGGAAGCTAAGTGGCTCAATGGATTGAGAGCCAAGCCTAGAGATCAGAAGTCCTGTATTAATCTGGCTTCAGAGATAGCCTAGCTATGTGACCCTAGGCAAGTTACTTAACTTCCATTATCTAGCCCTTATGCTCTTCTGCCTTTGAAACAATACACAGGAGGAGAAGAATAAAGAGATTAAAATTTAAAAATATAGTACTTACGAACTAATATAGGTCAACAGTATCCAGTAAGTTATTTCACAATAAAAATCAGATAGAAGTTAGACATTTTTACTAAAAATATATTCTTATATAAACTGCCTTTTATTATACAAAGTCCTGTTGCTGATACAGGGAATGTTCTTTCAAATAAAGGAAATTGAAATGTGCTTTCTTATCAGGTTCATGCAAATATTGAAAACTCTTGGAATGAAGAGGAAGTGTGGAGAATTGAAATGTATATCTCTTTTGGAATAATGAGCCTTGGCTTACTTTCCTTATTAGCAGTAACTTCTATCCCTTCAGTGAGCAATGCCTTAAACTGGAGAGAGTTCAGCTTTATCCAGGTAAGTTGTAGAGAAAGGAGGAAATATTTTCATTATTCATTCAAGGTATTTCCATTTTTTTTAAACACTTACCTTCTGTCTTGGAGTCAATACTGTGTATTGGTTCCAAGGCAGAAGAGTGGTAAGGGCTAGGCAATGGCGGTCAAGTGACTTGCCCAGGGTCGCACAGCTAGGAAGTGACTGAGGCCAGATTTGAACCTAGAACCTCCCACCTCTAGGCCTGGCTCTCAATCCACTGAGCTACCCAGCTGCCCCCGGTATTTCCATTTTTAATGACATTGTTTGTTAAAAATTAGTTCCTTCTGAGCTGCCATACAGGAGTGGTTAAATCCAGATCAGTTCAGTAGCACCTTAGTTCATAAAATGAAAGGATGGGACCAGAATATTGAACTCCTGATGACAATCATAATATCAAAGAACATTTAGATTGTGCATAAGGTGGTGAAAGGGCATTGGACTTGGAGTCAAAAGTTTGAGGATTGTCTGTCCCCATAAGCATCTCAAACTCAACATGTCAAAAACAGAATCTCCCATCTCCAATCTATTCTCTACACAGCACAGGTCTGATCATTTCTACTCTTCCCCAATCCTAGAAGGTTAAGTGACTTGGCCAAAGTCAAACAGGTAATGAATGGCACAGCTAAGACTCAAGCCACTCTACAATGCTGCCACCACCAGTTAGAATCTTATAGATAAATGTGCTAAAACATATTTGAAGTTGGCATAAAGGGAAAAAGACAGATATTAGCTTGTGTGCTACTTTAATTTCCACTAATTCTGAATTAGATGGGTCCAAATAAATGTTTACAATATGGTGGAAGACATTGTGATTAATTCTTTTGCATAACCCTCAGTTCCTTCTTGTCTGCATGTCCTCTTGTAATTCTACCCAAAATGAAGGCCTGATCCTTGTCCAAATTAATTTTCTAGCTAATGGTAAAGAAGTAGAAATATTTTCTCAGCTAAGATTTTCATCACACCTGGAAAGTGTTGGAGGCCTTTGAATAAAAGGTGCTAGACAGGTGCAAAATATTTTAAATTTAGATAAGTAATTGCAAACAGCAGAGTCTGGTCTGTTTATGGGATTATTGTATCCTACGTTAGTAAAGGTTAGTTGTTATATCATTATCTTGAAATACTTTATATTTGAAATACTTCATTTTATATGATAAATGTAATAACCCAAAGTAGAATCATCCTAATCAAAATAATTTTAGGGACTTAAGAATCTTGACTGGTTGATATTGAAATTATAAAGAGCCAAACTGTTGCATTCATAATGATTTATTTGAAGCAATCATCCCAATGTAGATTTATTTGTATTACTTTCTAAAACTCTTTAAGTGATGCAAGATTTTCAAAATGAAGTTAATTTTAATATTCAATCTAGTCAAATTTATATCATAGCAAAGAGCAATTCGGTACATTTCAAAATCAAATTTTAGAAGCAATACCATTGATAAGCTACTGAGAAAGTCAAGAAAATTAATTTTTTCCTTTTTTTTTCTCTCCTAAAGTCTACACTTGGATACGTGGCTCTGCTCATAAGTACTTTCCATGTTCTAATATATGGATGGAAAAGAGCTTTTGAAGAAGAGTACTACAGGTTTTATACACCACCAAACTTTGTCCTTGCTCTCGTTTTGCCCTCTATTGTCATTCTGGGGAAAATCATTTTACTCTTTCCATGTATAAGCAGGAAACTGAAAAGAATTAAAAAGGGTTGGGAGAAGAGCCAGTTTCTGGAAGTAGCCAGTGGAATAATTCCACACCTTTCACCTGAAAGGGTTACAGTAATGTGATGCTAAATAGTATGAAATGGTATCATATGAAATTATACTTGAGTTATCATTATAAACTCTATTTTCAGAAGTTTATCTAACTGGACTGCAAAACTTGCTTATGGGGCTGGTGTATCCTTTGTTAGTAAAAGTGAGTAGTTATATCATTAACTTGGTGTAATAGTACTTTTGAGATGTAGTCAAGAAAGTCAAAACCCAAATTGATATTGGGTTTTTTTTCCTTAAAAATAATTTTCCCAAGGTCATATTAGCCAATTTGCAATTTTTTAGGGACCCAATCATATTTGTTGGAATTTTAATTGCTCTTTTGCACGGCCTTAATCACTATTGCCATCACTTTGTCAAAGCTCTATTTTGTAATCAAGGTATATGCTATTTCTGTTTAGTAACACCAACATATAATCAATGTTTTAAAAAATCTTTTTCCAAGCAATTCACATAAAAAATTAACATAGCTCATTATACATGTACATTACATTTGTGACCTTTAAAAGAAATTGTTCATTATAAAACTTTTGTGGTAAGTTTTAAACTACATAAAGTTAAAAAAAAAACTTGATTGATTAAAAAATGTTGCATAGGAAACTGGGCACACACAGTTAGATGGTCACTATCCTCTACTGCTTACCTGTCTCACAATATCAACATACATATGGGGACACAGTAATTCCTTTCTAAAAGAAAAATGAAACAAGTAATTACATTAGAACATATATTAAGGATGTGGATTTGTATTCTGTTTAGATGTGGTTTTAAGTACCAAAATCATGTAATATACTAAAAATGTTCATCTCATGATTATATTCCTTCAGTCCACAATATAGCAATTACTTTGGTATATTATAGACTAGACAGAGGTCTCTGCAATATTCTACCTCCATAACTGAGCATCTTAACAAAGCCAAGATGAGCTTGTAGGCAAGCCCCCTGACCCCTGTTTTCAGGCTAACATGTGGGATTTGACTTAAGATAAAATAAATGGTAATGTGCCACATAAAGTTGCCTTGTTTTAAAAATCCATTACCTCCATCCACATAAAGACCCTTTTTCTTCTCACCTCAGCTCCAAGGGATGTAATAGTTACAAAGACCTAGAGGCCAATTCTACAATAGCTTTGGGGGTGGCCTTTCTCCTTTGTATATTTTTGAATGAGGGGGAAACAGGAAGATCCTAATGAACCTGGGAACTGTCTGGTAGCCAGCCATGATGGAAATTTTTTTTTGTTAATTGGTGGAGAAAGTCTGCCTGACAAGGAGAGACTTAAGACATGGAAGCTTGAACAACACATGGTAACTTGCCCTCATTCCTCCCCACCCTCCAATCTAATTAAGGTCAGCCTTTGGACCAAGGGCAGGCTGAACAACTCCCTACACACTAATAATCTCTTCCAAAAGGCAAGAAAAAAGCTCATGCTGTATCATTTCTCCTTTATTCAGGCCTTTTAAAATCATTGCAAAGACTTCCGGCCCCGGCATTCATCTGTGAAGTTTACATACATGTAAAATATGTTTAAATAATTTGGCTTTATAAACTCTGTTTCCATAAATTATTTCATAACATTTTTCAGTATCGACCTTCTACTGAATTTAATATTTGATTAGTATCTTATTTTGTACATTTTCTCTATTTCGGTTGAAAAGGAAAATTACTGCTCATAGATCCTCTGTGGATTTTCAGAGCAAGATCCTATAATTACTCACCAAGGAATTCTTATTCAGTATGAGCTTCATTAAAAAAAAAAAAGGAGGCTTTTCCCCTTTAGGATAACACTCTTCCTTATAGCGCTTCCCCTACTCCTGCTTATATGCATATTTGGTAAATTATTAGTGTATTATCTTTTCTTCCTTCATCAATTTTTATCCTACCCTATTATAATGTGCGATCCCACAAATCAGAGGCTGGATCCCTTAGTTTAATGCTTTGAACATAATAATTGGCTTATTTTAAATGCCTTTTCATTCATTCATTCATTTATTCATTTATTCATTCATCCATCCACCCATCACATTCATCCATCCATCCCCAGTGAGTTTCAATGTTTTCTAATGGATGTTCATTTTAGTAATTTATTACCTCACAGAAATTTAGTTGTGTAAAAAATCCTGAAGGCAAATATTTAAGAATTACTTTAGAATAATAAAATTTTGAAATGATTGCACTTGTTTATTGCATATGCTATGCCACATGCCACTACTTTGGTCTTTATCATTAGAATCCTAGTATGAGAAAGGTTTCACTCCTTCAGTATCCAAGCCATTTGGTTCTAAGGGGAATGCTAATATGTCAAGGGGCCAATAGTACAGATAGACTCATCACTAATGTACACTAATGAAGTCTGAAGGATTTTTTAAGCTTTTTAGAAAAAAAAATCTAAAAGAATGACTGTTGAAATAGTGGTTCAGATGTTAATGGATCTGAGTTTTGCACAATACATCTACTAATACACTGTCAAGTATCACAAAACAAAAACACAGTATTATAATGAAGTTTATTCACAATACAATACTGTGAAATATATATAAAGGTAATTTTATAGTGAGTACTTTAATGTTTTTTATTGGATTCTTTTCATGATTTTTCACTGTTCTCAAAATAATACTAAATTCTATTATTGCCATCTTGACAGATGTAACAGAAAGAGAGAAACTTGTTACTATGACAAAATTACAACATTGAATAGAATATAGGCAATACCTTTTTTTCCTCTAATCTAACCTAAGCAAGGTCCGTAAGCATGAAAATAATTTAAATGGCAATACAAGTGATGATGAGACCAGTGATAATAAACAGTCATTTTTATTTCGATTTCTTTATTTTTCTTTCAATTTAAAAGTTTACAATTTTTTGCGCTATTTATAACAACAGTAATTTGCCTAAGTATTTTTTCAGTGAACACTAGCATTTGTTTTCTGTTCAAACTGCTGACATTTTAGGCATGCATGCAGTCGATATTTTGGGGTAGCCTATGTTTGGAATGAGAGGATATATAATGGAAACTGAGCATTGAAGACTTTGCGGTAGATCTGTATTTTGTAGCATATCCCTATTCCTGAACCAAAATAGGTCATTGAGAAATCTATCAATTCTTATTCCTATGCAATAAGTAATTTTATTCCAAAAGGAAAATGACCATATTATATCATGCTGCTTAACCTCTGTGTATGAAGATTCTTAATTCTTTCAATATTTAGAACCATGTTAAATAGGAATATATTAATATGCTATTGTATATTTTTCAAAATATGTGTGAAAATTTAAGCCTTTTGGTTAAATGTACAATTTTTATTTAAAATAGGAATAGATTATATTTGTAGGTATTTATCAGATATAATTATTTTGTGCTATCTATGGGATTTTATAATGAGTTCCATTGTTAAGATACATAATTAATTTCTTACAAATTAACATATCAACTTAAAATATTTATGTTAAAGATTATATTTAATAATATTCACTGAATCCTAAAGTAAAATCTTACTTTTACTATAATCAAATTATTGAAATTATTTGTGCACAAGGGCTGCAGGAATTTGGGCCATATATTGTTTTATGCATTGTAGTCATAACTTTTTATTGGTTATATCTTATATAATAAAAAGATTACCTTCCCCTTTACATTGCATTTTTCCATGAAAACAAAGAACTGCGTGTATCATACAATACTGGAAACATCCTATCAGATAATACATATGTCTATGCATATACCCATTTTTTTTAAACCCTTACCTTCTGTCTTAGAGTCAATACTGGGTATTGGCTCCAAGGCAGAAGAGTGATAAGGACTAGGCAATGGGGGTTAAGTGACTTGCCCAGGGTCACACAGCTGGGAAGTGTCAGAGGCCAGATTTGAACCTAGGACCTCCCATCTCTAGGCCTGGCTTTCAATCCAGTGAGCTACCCAGCTGCCCCCCATATACCCATTTTTTAAAAGAGGCTGAACTTAGAGTGTAGAAGACCTGGGGTCAAACCTGACCTCTGGCTGTGGAACCCTGAGAAGTCATGTTATATATCTCAAGGCCTCAGGCACCTAGCTCTCTAAAGCTATGAGCTCTAGAGCAGTTGTAGATGGGCACTGGGAGACAGCGTGTACCTCATTCTGATGAAATCTCTCTCTGGACTCCATCCCCTTCCCCCTCACCTTCCAACCAGACTGAAAAACATGTTTTTTTGTTAAGGCACTAAAACTAGTATTTTTCTTCTGGCATTTTAACTGAAGTGCCATAAATGTAATTCATGTACATTTAAGAATATTGAGTTAATTCTCCCAGTAGCCAGCCTAAAATCTCTGCTTTTGAAATATTAGAAACATGTAAATGTCTTGGTTTATAACAATGTTCTATCAGTACACAATATAGTGTTACCAAATTCAAGCCAACAATCTTCGTAGAGATACTTTGCATGCTGGAATAGAGACATTTATAGGACACGTAAATAAGTACTAAGATCTTCTCTTGAAAATATGAGTACTTTTGAAGATATAGTAATAAGAAAATGCAAATATACGTCTTAAATAAAGGCTATGTCTAAATGACACTAAAACCACCAGTTGAGTCAATCAATCAAATGTCATTTGTTGCGCACCTATTATATAGAGTCAGACCAGTTTGTTTGACAGTCCTGTGAACAAAAAGGCTCACATTCATTTTTTGCCTTTCCAGTGTATGTACTGTTTAAAAAAAGCCAAAATTAATGCCCACTCTATAAAGCATCCAAAGGGAGTTTTCATAGCTGCAGAAGCAGACAAGTTGTATTGTTTCATGAAATGTTTTGTCAATGATGTTACCTTCAAAGAAGTCTGTTTCTGACAATGATAGTCTCTTCAAATATGAGTTAATCCCGCCAACAACCAGCAGTATTGTGTCATAACACGATATGGCAAGAAGGAACTGGACTGCGATGATTCTTTCCTTTAAAAGCCAACACTTTGAAATTGGAACACGTGATTTACAAAAGAATTGATTTGTTAATTATGTGCTGTATCGATGCCTCATGTAGTCTGACATCAAAGAGTTTGTCTACTGTGGATGTATTTCTGATTTCTTCTGTGTGTAACTATGTACATGATGTTTGCCGGTCCCTCTTGTCATCTCTCTAAATAGAGATATCAAATTAAAAAGTAGTGCTTTTACAGTATTTCCATAGTTTTGCCTTATATAAAACTAAATACAGTGTAACGAATCAAATGTTTTGACTTTTCATTTGAAATGCTTCAGTTATTTTCTTTTTCTTTTTATAATAATTCTAAGCAGTTTGAAAAAGATTTCATGTATTTAATATTTTTCTGATTTCTTTTGATCTAAAAGATACTGCATATATTATAGGTATTTTCTACAACATGGTGGTCATTAAAAACTCCATTAATGAAATTGTTTTCTTAAATGGATGTGTCTTTTCAGCTAATAAGTAATTTTTTGGTTTGTTTTTTTTTTAAATAACCCTTACCTTCCGTCTTGGAATCAATACTGTGCCATTGGTTCCAAGGCAGAAGAGTGGTAAGGGCTAGGCAATGGGGGTTAAGTTACTTGCTCAGGGTCACACAGCTGGGAAGTGTCTGAGGCCAGATTTGAACCTAGGACCCCCGTCTCTAGACCTGGCTCTCAATTCACTGAGCTACCCAGCTGCCCCAATAAGTAGTTTTTATCGTATGATATATGTATAATCCTTAAAAAGATTTTATTTTATATACTGTCCCACAGAAGGGAAAGCAGTTTAACAACAAAGAGTCTTATAGAAGTCATTATTAACTGGCCATTTTTAAGACCAAAATTCCAACTTAATTTTAAAGAATATTTTCACTGACCAGTTACTTAGTAAAAGCCTCTTGTCGTTCAGTTGTTTTAGTAATCTGACTCTTTGTGACCCCTTTGGGGGTTTTCTTGGCACCAATACTGGAGAGGTTTGCCATTTCCTTCCCCAGCTCATTTTATAGATGAGGAAACTGAAACAAACATGATAAAGTAAGTATCTGAGGCTGAATTTGAATTCAGGTCTTCTTGTCTCCAAGCCCAACATTTAACCCTCTGTGCCACCTTATCTTAGAGTTGGATTATTGTTGATTTGTCCTTTAAGAGAAGAGTCATATTCATAAATCAATAAAAAATCACATATTAAATGCCTTGTATGTGGCAGGTGCTATGCAAGATGTTGAATATCTAAATTATTCCTCTAAGTTTTCAGTATCAGAGATATAGTAAGCAAAAGGTCTAGTTCATTCTGCCACTTAGCACCTTAGATAGTAATGTGTGACCCAACTTAATTCTTCTAGGATTCAGACTCCATATCAGTAAAATGAGAATACTGGACTAAATGAACTCTAAGATTCAAATCCATGAACCTATTTGTTGTTACTGGTTTAGACTTACATTTGTTTATTTGTTTGTTTTTTTTTTAAACCCTTACCTTCCATCTTAGAATCAATATTGGGTATTGGTTCCAAGACAGAAGAGTGGTAAGGGCTAGGCAATAGGGGTTAAGTGACTTGCCCAGGGTCACACAGCTGGGAAGTGTCTGAGGCCAGATTTGAATCTAGGATCTCCCATCTTTAGGCCTGGCTCTCAATCCACTGAGCTACCCAGCTGCCCTCCCTAGACTTACACTTATAATTTTTGTTGGAAATTATAATTATTTCACTTGGGTTTATAAAAAATACTTAATTTTTCTGGCAACTCTAGCAGTCTGAAAAATTGACAAACCATTGCCCTAAAGCAGTGATGGTGAACCTATGGCACAGATGCCAAAGATGGCACGTAGAGCACTCTCTGTGGGCACTTGGCCACCCCCAACCCCCAAGAGTTTGTTACTAGAAAGGGAGAAGGACTCAGGTGGAACAGCTCTCCTCCACCACTCTGATGACTTTTTTTCTACATTCCCTGCCCCTCTGCCCAGCAGCCCAACGCGAGAGCCCAGGCCACTCACTGGAGACAAAGCTGGAGGAGCAGTGCTCAGGTCACTCCTCTCCCCCTCTCCACACCCCCTGAGTACATTCCTCACTTCACACACCCCTCCACCCAAAAGCCTAATGGGATCGATTTCTCCCTCCTGTGTGGGATAAACAAGGGCAGAGGGTGGAGGGAGGGGGAACAAGGTGTGGTCAGCACTTGGTGAGTGGGAGGGGTACTTTGTCTCTAAAAGGTTCACCATCATTGCCCTAAAGTATAAGAAAACTTAAGTTTAGCTATTTTTTTCTGATAAGCATTTTCTAAAGCTAATTTGCCAAGACTCTCCTTCAATTATATACATTAAGTACTATAAAAATTATTTGCATAAAACAAATTGTTGTGGCTTAGGAAGAAACAACATTAAAGTTAGGAATGAGTATAGAACATATTAAATTCCCATATCTAATCTAAAATAATCAGTAAGAACTTTCTTAATTTAAACAAGTAGCAAATATACAACTGTGTACATTACTGAAAACAGCAAATGAGTATAACAAAAATCTGAAAAAAATCAATGAACATCAGATTCTTTCTTCATAATTAATCTACTTTGAGAAATATGATTTGGTTCTGAAGGACTCAAGGAAAAAGAATGGCATCATCTCCAAAGAAATAACTGTTAGATTTGGAATGCAGATCAAAGCAGATGAGTTTTCTCTTTAAGCATTTTATTTTAATTTGGGGGTTTTGGTTTTATATGAATATTTTCTTACAAAAATGAGCAATATGGAAATGTGTTTTGCATGACAATACATGTATAACTCAGATAAAATTGATTACCATTTCCAAGAGGGAGGGGGGAAATTATTTGGATCATATAACTTCAGAAAATGTATGTTGAAAACTTATTACAAGTAATTGGTAAAATAAAATATCTTTACCCCCAAAAAATACATATATAAAATTTGGCCTTGTATACTTTTAAAAGTTGAAATGTTACAGCATATTAATCATTCCATTTTTAAGATTTCACTGAAATTGGTGTCTAATTTGTTTATTAAAATTAAAACTACAAATTTGACAAAAACTGCTGAGAAAATTGGAAAACAGTATGATGGAAATTAGGCATAAATCAAAAGCTCTCACTTTATATGAACAGTAAAGTCAAAATGGAAACATAATTTATTTTTTAATTGAAAATTTTTATTTAATTAATTAATTTAGAATATTTTTCCATGGTTACATGATTCATGTTCTTTTCATCTCCTCCTTCCCCCCCCCATAGCCAACACACAATTGCACTGGATTTTACATATGTCATTGATCAAGACCTATTTCCATATTATTGATAATTGAACTAGGGTGATCATTTAGAGTCTACATCCCCAATCATATCCCCATTGAACCATGTGATCAACCAGTTGTTTTTCTTTTGTGTTTCTACTCCCACAGTTCTTCCTCTGAATGTGGATAGCATTCTTTCTCATAAGTCCCTCAGGATTGTCCTGGATCATTCAATTGCTTCTAGTAGAGAAGTCCATTACATTCGATTGTGCCACAGTGTATCAGTCTCTGTGTATTATGTTCTCTTGTTTCTACCCCTTTCACTCTGCATTAATTCCTGAAGATATTTCTAGTTCACATGAAATTGCTCCAGTTCATTATTCCTTTTATCACAATAGTATTCCATCACCAACACATACCACAGTTTGTTCAGCCATTCCCCAATTGAAGAGCATTCTCTCATTTTCCAATTTTTTGCCACATAAAGAGCGTGGGTATAAATATTTTGGTTCAAGTCTTTTTCCTTATGATCTCTTCGGGGTATAAACCCAGCAGTGATAAGGCTGGGTCAAAGGGCAGACAGTCTTTTAAAGTCCTTTGGGCACATGGATACATGATTCAGAAATAAAAGGAGATACTATAAACAAATTAGGGGAGCATAAAATAGTTTGCCTGTCAGACCTATAGATAACAGAAGAGTTTAGGTCAAAAGAGGACACGAGGAACATTAGATGTAAAGGATATAACTTTGAATACCTTAAGTTAAAAAGTTATTGTACAAACAAAGTCAATGCAAACACAATTAAAAGGCAAACAACCTAGGGGGAGAGGGGAAATCTTTATAGCAAAATCTCTGACAAAGGGTTTCATTTCACAAATATAGAGAGAACTCTCTCTTGAGTCAAATTTTAAGAATGCAAAACATTTCCAATTGACAAATGATCAAAGGATATGAAATCAATTCTCAGATAAAGAATTTAAAACTCTTTAGTTACATGAAAAAATGTTACAAATCATTATTGATTAGAGCAAAAGAAATTTAAACAACTCTGAGGAACTAACTCATTCAATAGACTGGTTAACATGACAAAAAAGGGAAAATGATAAATTTTAGAGGGGATGTGGAAAAATTAGAGTAGTAATAGCTGTAGTGGTATTATAAATTATGTAGTATGTATGTAGTAGTATATGTAGTAGTATAAATTAGAGTAGTAATAGCTGGTGGAGCTACAGATTGATAGAACAATTTTAGAGAGCCATCTAGACCCATGCTCAAAGAACCATCAAACTGTGCATACTCTGACTCAGCAATACCACTACTAGGTCTATATGCCAAATAGATCTAAGTTGGGGGGGGGGGGGTGAGGGTGAAAGAGAGAGAGTCAGGCCAGAGATCCTGGATTCAAATTAAACCTCAGACACTAATTAGCTGTTTGACCTGGAAAAGTCACTTAACTCCATTTGCCTAGCTCACCACTCTTCTACCTGGGAATTGATGCTAAATATTGATTCTAAGACAAAAGTTAAGGGTTTAAAAAACAATAAAGGGGTTAATATTTAAACTCAGAAATGAATGCATAATGATGGGATCAGATAGAAGTGACTTTTCAGCTATCCACAGCAATGGATACTACAATAGGGAACAGGAAACATTTTTGGTCTCTTCCCACATTTTGGTGCAGATATGCCAAAATGCCAACCCCCACAACAAATCAAGAGGCATAAAATTCATTAAAGAGAAGAATAATCCCCAATAGTAGTAGTCTAGATTTATAGGGTTTTCATACTCCTACATACAACTTAAAAAACAAATTTAATTACCTAATCTAGCTCACTTATTAACTACCTTAATTTGTCTTAAATACAAGAATTTAACTTCCAAACCAGAGTGGTCCAGTAGAAAAAACTTTAAAATTAGATTCAAGATGATCTAGGTTTAAATCCTAGAACATTCATTTATTATCAATGTACCAATGTTGTCAAATAATTTATGCTCTCTGGGTCTCATCATCAAAAAGGGGTTGGACCAGATATCCCCTAGGTTTTCCAATCAATCAATCAATCAATCAACAATTATTAAGTGCCTAAATGTGCTGGGATAGTGCTAAACATTGGATATACGTATACCTTGTTTTATTGTGCTTTGCTTTGTTACATTTTCAGATACTGCATTTTATAACAAAATGAAGGTTTTTAACAACCCTGCATCAAGAAAGTCTAGCAGCACCATTTTTCTAACCCCACATGCTCCTGTCATGTTTCTGTGTCACATCTTGGTAATTCTTCCAATATTTCAAGCTTTTTCATTATTATTATATGTTATGGTCATCTGTTACCAATGAGCTTTTTTATTATATTTACCCCAATTACATGAAGATATAGTTTTTAATAATCGCTTTCTAACATCTTGCCATCCATGTTCTCTCCTTCCCTCCCTCTTCTCCACCCTCCCCAAGATGGCAGGTTATATGATGTAGGTTATATATGTGCTATCATGCGACACATATTTCCACGTTCATCATGTTATGAAAGAAGACACATTGCTTATGCTAGAGAAAAATTCATGGAGGAAATAAAGTGAAGAATGGCATGCTTCAATCTGCATTTGGATTCCATCAATTCCTTCATTGGCAATGGAAAGCCTTTTTTGTTAGGAATTTCTTAGAACTTACTGACGTGTATCCTTGCACTATTGAGAATAGTCATTCATAGTTGATCATCATACATTATTGATATAACTGTGTATAAACTTTTCCTGGTTCTGCTTACTTCATTTTGCATCACTTCATATTAGTTTTTCCAGGTTTTTTTTTTTGTGATCATTCTATGTCATTTCTTATATAAATGGTATATTTCATTATAATCATATACCACAACTTGTTCAGCTATTCCTCAACTGATGGTACCCCTTCAGTTTCCAAGTCTTTGCCACACAAAAAGAGCTGTTATAAATATTTTTTTGTACAAGTAGGTCCTTTCTTCTTTTTTAATTATCTCTTTGGGATACAGACCTAATAGTTATATTGCTGGGTCAAAGGGTATGTATAGTTTTGTTGTCCTTTGGGCACTATTCCAAGTTGTTCTCCAGAATGATTATATCAGTTCACGGCTTCATCCACAGTGGATTTTCCCATATCCCCTCCCATATTTTTTGTCATATTACCCAGTCTGATAGATGTGAGGTGGTACCTTAGAGCTGTTTTAATTTGTGTTTCTCTAATAGTGATTTGAGGCATTTTTTTCAGAAGACTAAAAAGTTTTAATTTCATTATCCAAGAACTACCTGTTCATATCCTTTGACCATGTATCAGTTGGATGACTTGTATTCTTATAAATTTGATTCACTTCTATATATACATTTAAGAAATAAGGTCCTTGTCTGAGATACTTGCTCTAAAATTATTTCCCAGTGTTTTAGTTTCCCATATAATCTTGGTTGAAGTGGTTTTGTTTATGCAAAATTTTTTTCATTTAATGTAGTTATCAATGATCCTTGATGTTACCATTTGTGAATTTTAGATTTACTCCACCTTGCTTAGTCTTTAGAATTTTAGCAACCAGGAATGTATACACCCCTACTTAAGATTAAGTGTGGGGGAGGAAGGTCTATGACAAATCAGAAACAACTAGTTGACCCCCTGGGCTGTCGAAAGCCAAGTTTAAGCCACCATTGGTACATGTAAGTCACAGGAAGTAACATAAAGAAATGCCTTTACATTTCATGTCACTTCCTTTGAGAGGAACTTGATGGTGGAACTTGACTTCGGAGGAGCTCCATCATGAGACCTCAGATTGCTTCCCTTAGACTATCACATGATAAGTGCAAGGCTTACTCCCCTTTCCCTTGGCTTTCTGGAGGCACCAGCCTCTGAGGAAGCCTCTTATCTTGGAGGAGGCCTCCTGGCTGGAAGCCATGCTAGATTTAATTCTCTGCCTTCTCCCTCCCCCCTTGGCTGGGGCCTCTGAACTCCTGCCTGGTGTCTATCTCTTTTCTTCTCTTTCTTTCTTCCTTAATATCTTCACTCTATTGTAAATAAACCACCATAAAATTCCATTCTGACTTGACTATTTCATTGGGATTTAGAATTTTAAATCCCTGGTGACCAACTAAAAATATATTCAGTCCAACCATAAATTTACTCCTAACACATTGTAATTGTTTTGGGGAGCAACAAACCTTGCCCCTATAAGATAGCAAACAATCAATAAATGTATATGTTCTGACTGCACTACTGACCTGGAGTTCCCATCTCTCTTCCTCCTCTTTGGTGTCCCTAATCCCTGAAACACAACATTGAAATTACGCTAATTAATAACCCTACCATGGTCTCTAAATGTTCAAGTGAAAGGAATTGTCACAGGTCTCTCACTTTAAATCAAAGGCTAGAAATGATGAAGCTTAATGGGGAAGGGATGGTGAAAGCTGAGATAGACTGAAAGCAAGGTTAACACTCTGGTAAGTCAGAAACCCCTCCACTAGCAAAAAGATTATGACTTGCTGTAAGCACAGATGATGGCTAACATTTTTAGCAATAAAGGCTTTTTTTTTTAATCCTTACTTTGTATTTTAGAATCAATAGTGTATACTGGATCCAAGGCAGAAGAGCAGTAAGGGTTAGGCAATGGTAAATGACTTGCCCAGGATCACACAGCTAGGAAGTATCTGAGGTCACATTTAAACCCAGCACCTCCCATCTCTGAACCTGCTTCTCAATCCACTAAACCATGAGTTGCCCCTGCAAGAAAATATTTTTAATCAAGGTATGTACATTACATTTTTAGTTATAATACTATGGCACACTTAAATTGACTACAGTATAAACATAACTTTTATTTGCACTAGGAAACCAAAAAACTTGTGTGACTCACTTTATTACCATATTACTTTATTGTGGTGATCTTTAACAGAGCCATCTCTAAGGTGTTCCTGTATAGAGAAGGGAAAAAACGGTCCCTGCCTTGGAGGACCTTGCAGCTTTCCATTTCTACTTTCAAATCCTATGATCTGTGAACCCCCAAACAAACTCAAAAGTTTGAAATACACACACGAAACTTTGGCCTTCGGATGATCCATTTCGGCCTATTATTGAAGTAAAACCCCGCTTTGTGTTTTCATGTTAGCAATCACAGGATCCCAGCGGTAGAAGGACTTAGTGCTTGAAATTCATTGAGGCGACCTCTTCATTTTGCACATTGGTAAACGGAGTGGGGCCAGGAGGACCAACACCTTTAATGAGAGGGCTCGCTGAGCCCCTTTCAGAGCTGCCCGTTCTCTTTTGGCATCCACCTGGTCCCTCAACCCTAGTTTAAGAAGCTATAGTGGAGCATCAGCCACACCCTACTAGCTCATCATTTTAGCCAATGGGCTAAAAGGAGACTAAGGGGCCACAAACCTGGAGGAGAATTGGGGTGGAGCCTGGGGGGTGGAGCTGAGGAAGGGGGAGTTGTCCAACCCTAACTTGGGAAGACTCCCCCCCAGGGAAGGGACTGAAGCTGGTGGGCTCCACACTTGGTTATAGTAGTTATCAAGGTCATCCAGTGCATCCTGGGCCATCACCTGACATTTCTCTTGCCCCCGGACTTCGTTGACTCTGAGTGAGGTTGCCAACTTTTTCATCTCTGCCTCAGTTAAATCCATTTCATGCCCAAGTTAAGACATCACCTTGGGATGTCACTGATCCTCAAAAGGAGGAAAAGGGGCAGCTAGGTAGCTCAATAAATTAATAGCACCAGGGCTGCTTCCTAGCTGTATGACTGGGCAAGTCACTTAATCCCCATTACCTAGCGCTTAACGCTCTTCTACATTGAAACGAATATAAAGAATTGATTCTATGACCAAAGACAAAAGTTTAAAAGAAAATCTCTTCTTTTAAAGCAATATAAGGGGAAAGGGCTCAAATTCTGGAGTTGGAGGTTCTGGATTCAAATTCTATCTGTTATCCTTGGACAAGTGATTCCTACGTCTCTTAGGCCAACGTTTTCTTTCCCCTCTCCATAAAACGCGAGGTAGGGGGCAACTTCTTCCAGCTCCACCTTCCCAATAATATCTCTAGATCTAGCCCACACATGCCCGAGTCACGCATGCGCAATGAGGCAATGTCCTCTGCGTCTCCCGGCCGCGCGTGCGCAGTGAGCGCAGGGCTTGTGCGTCACTCCCCAATCCCTCCATCCCACCTCAAATCAACCCCCGTAGCTGCACATGCGCGGAGACCACCATACGTGTGTTCCTCTCAGGGCTCGCCCTCAGTAGCTCACACACTCCAATAAATGCGCCGGATTAGTGCTTTGGGTCCCTAGAGCTTCCGTAGGAGCCTCGCTTCTCCTAGGTCCCACCCCTTCCTTCCCCACCCCTTAGCAACGCGCGCGGCTTGTGTTGGCAACGCCGGGTGCCCACGCCTCAGCAGTTTGTAGGTGGACTGTGAGTGCGGCGGCGGAGGCCACTCTATGGAGAAGCCCCTGCTGCCACAATGGCTGCGGCCCGCCTCTCGTCCCCCGGAGGCGTATTGACCTCGGCCATGTCATCCACGCCTTCTACCCAGCCCAGTAGGGAATCGAGGGCCACGAGCCGGTCCCAGAAATCCAACCTGGGCATTGTCACGCCGGACCGCCTCACGCCCTCCCGTACCCCGGACACCAGCAGCGTCGGCCGACCCAAGTCCAGCGCCAGCATGGTCAGCAGCCGTCACATCCCCTTGGTCAGGCTCAAGGCAGTCACCGACACGGACTTGGGGTTAGCCCAGGTGAGGCTGGGTCGGGGGCTACGGGAGAAGCTACGCGACATAAACACCGATCATCTTCGTTGTTATTGTAGCTTCCATTTTGGTCCTGAACTATCCAGGAAATCACTCTCCTTTTACAGATTTAAAGAATAGGCTGAAATGAAAAGATGCGTGCACCTACATACAGGTAGTAAGAGTCTCGAGCTGGATCTGAACCCAGATCTTCATCCTTGCCAGTCAGCACATGGTCCACTAAGCACCACGTAGTTGTGAGTAGAAGCACTTACCTCTAAGTGCTTCACAGACGACCCTTGCCAGCTGGGAAGCCTATGGCACCTTTTTCACAATCATGATTCAAAGGAGCAAAACTGTTAATTTCCGAACTTTTAAAATTATTATTATTTATTTAAAACCTTACCTTTTGCCTGAGAATCAATACTACTAACAGGTTCCAAGGCTGAAGAGTGGCAAAGGCTAAGCAATGGGAGTTAAGTGACTTGCCCAGGGTCTCACAGCTAGGAAGCTCTGAGGTCAGATTTGAACCCTAAATCTGCCATCTATAGGCTTGGCTCCAAATCCACTGTACTGCCTAGCTGCCCCTAGGTCATAACTTTTTTGTGTGTCATAGCCCTCCCCCTTCCTACCACCTTGGCATCTTAGTGAAGTCTATGAACTCTTCTCAGAACACAGTTGTGTTGTCTACATTCATTATTAAGGGAAATGCAACATTTCAATTACATAAATTAAAAGTGTAAGAGTTTTTTACTTTCTAAGTTCACAGACTCTGTGAAATCATCCACGAAGCCCCCTTTTCAAGGGTTCTGTGGGCCCCAAGTTAATAATGCTTGAAACAGAAGCTAAGTATTGGGTTTGCATGTCTTGGCTGAAAATCTAAGTCTGTGGCATATAATCAGTGTGAAGAGCAAGGCAAAAACCTCTCTTAGCTTCAATTCCTCATTTGAAAATGAGGATAATAATAGCACCTGTCTCATGAAATAATAAAGCACTATACAAGCTTCTACTACTATTAACCTTTCTGTTTAGCTTAAAACTAAATTATACGCAAGAGTGGCAAGGAAACTCCTTACTGGGAGTTACTTTCATTGATGAAATCACAGACAATTCCCGAGATCTTAGAAAAATGCAACCTAATTTCTGTAGTTAACTGCTTTTGCATAAGGAGGGCAAAGAGAATAGATTCCATCCAAATAGACCATGATTACACGCTTCAGATCTTTTGAGAGGATCCAGTAGGGTTGGAATCTTTACCTGGGTGCTGCTGCTAATTTGGTTCCTTGTTTCCCTTCCTGGTTTGCAAGTTGATGAAAAAGAAAAGCAAACTAGCTAGGAAAAAAACAGGGTGGGGATTGAATTCTTCCTAAGTCTTAAACTTGAAACTGCTCTAAGGCAAAGAAGAGAATAGAAACAATAAAAGTAGTAGGGGACCACTAATCTGCTGAAAATCACTTTACAGGGGAAAAGCTGACCCGAATAGGTAGAACTCTTCTGTAGGATAGTTGGGTTACATTGAACCTTTACATACAGACCACTGTTTTGAAATGTTCTTTATCCACTGATCTTCCTCCAACTAAACCTTTGACTGCTAGAAGATAGGGATCTGATAAATATCATTAAAACCCTGGAGAGTTTGCATCTTTTAATCTTTTCTGACAAGCCTCTTCTTTTGATTCTTAAAACTCAGGTAATTGCTTCAAATTAATATGTGAGAGTAATTCTACTTTAGAACCCTCCATTATCACTGATTCATACTTTTTTCCCCCTGAAAGGGCATGCCTCTCAATTTCTCAGTATCCTTGTCATATATCCCCAAATCCTAAATTCTTTGGGGGATCCATGCCCTGCATCCTCACCCTGGCACTATGGAGTTACTATGAAAACTCCCAGTGAGGTTTCTTCAGTCTCAAGATGCGTCAGGAGCTCCATATTCTATCTCCTCATCATGAAGCCCCAGAGAGAGTTGAAGGTAGACTAGGGACATCCTTCTTCTTTAGAGACAGGTTTACTGTATGCCACAGAGCAATCAGGAATTTACCCAGTAGCCTATACTTTTTTTTTTTACATGTGGAGGAGTCATCATCATGGGAATTTGGCCTAGATTGTACAGATACCCCAACCCAATGGGGATAGAAGCTTTGATGGCACAGAATTTTCCATTCCCAATGCAGTAGGGAATCTGTGCTCCTTCGTCATACTAGGCAGGGGGTTTGGGGACTGGCCTGCCTTGGCCAAAGCTGTAAAGCAAATTACTTTGGTCATTGATCACTCATCTTCACTCCTTCTGCAGAAGGGAAAGCAAAAGATAATTGCAGGAAGATGGTAATATTTAAATAGGAAATACTCCAGCTTGTTACTGATCAGGTGAAGAGAGACTGATGAGAAGCCAGAGAGATAACTTTTTTTGGTTGGGTTATCTTCCTACCATCTTCAGATCATACCACATAGACTCTCCAATCTGCTCTGCTTATGCTCCTGTCCATTCCTGATTCTGAGGAGTTATCTGAGATTCTGTGCTACAGAGGCAGTCTTCTGGCATAATTTGGGTGCTGAAATTAGAGCAATTTATGAGATACCTGAGAGCATTCCATATTACTCCAAAGTGTAAGTGATTTTGACAGAACAGTCCCTGGAGTGGGGTTTATATTTGGATACTTAAACCTTTCCATTCAGTGAATTCCTTGTGCTGGGTTGGTAGTCAGCCCAGTTACTAGAAATTTGATTTTTGGTTACAAGTCCTTTTATGTAATCCTCAAATACTGCTTCTGTTAATGCTATCCTTATTTAATTCTATTTGTCAGATCTGCAGTTGAGAGAAATGGTTTGCCTCAGTTTCCTCATCTGAAAAATGGGATTAATCACCACACCTACCTCATACGATTGTTTTAGGGATCAAATGAGATTATAATTGTAAAGTGTTTACCACATAGTAAGCACTATATAAATATTATTATTATCATCTATGTTACAATCCTATAGTTCCATGTCATCAGAAGCCTGCCCTGAGTTAGGGCAGTTAGGGCAAGACTTCCAAAGTCTTGGTTGCAAGTTGCCAAGGTTGGTGAACGTGAGCATACATGAGTCTGAGACAGTTCAAAAACAGGTATTGCTCATGTTTGCCATCTTGTTGCTGGTCTTCTCCCTTACTACCTGGCAGTGTGCATTTTGTGAGCTTTTAGATAAAATCTTTATCTTTTTTTTTTATCTCTTTACTTTCTGTCTTAGAATCCATAATTAAGGGAGCAGCTAGTTGGCTCAGTGAATTGAGAGCCAGGCCTAGAAATGGGAAGTCCTGACTTCAAATGTGGCCATGGTTACTTCCCTGCTGTGTGATATAAGTCCCATTGCCTAGCCTTGGAACCAATACATAGTATTCATTCTTAGATTAAAGGTAAAGATTAAAAAAAAAGAGTCAGTAATTTAACTGTGGGTTCCAAGGCAGAAGAGCAATAAGGGCTAGGCAATTAAGTGACTTGCCTAGGGTCACACAGATAGTAATTGTCTGAGGCCAAATGGAATGCATGACCTCCCATCTCTAGGTTTAACTCTCTATCCATTGAGCCACCTACCTGTTCCCAAAAGTATTTTTCAAAAAAAGTGAAATCCTAAGAATATGGAAACTTGTATGCTATCCTTTGTTATATCACAACTAATAATTAATGGAAATAAATTATGCCTGAGCTTCTTTTACTACCTATTAAAATTATTATTATGCCTACAGCCTAGGTGGTGTGATGATTTATAAGTTAAAGTTCCTCAAAATATCTTATGTGATATATTGGGATTCTGACAAAATGTCATGGTCATACAAAGGTAATAAATAAGATGACAAATTTCAAATCTAATAAGTAATAAAAGATGAAATAAAACTGAGAATATGAGAACCACCAAAGAGACTAACAAGAATATTATAGAGGAGCAATTTTTTCTGAGTTGGAATAGGTGTCCACGATGTCCCTTCCTGTTCAGAAATTGTAAAAGATTTTATTCTGTGAAAGATAGATTAACTGGTATAATGAGAACCATTGGGAAGGACAAGAATAGAAAGATAAGAATAGAGGTGTGAAACACTTTTAAACTAAAGAAATTTTATTTAAAGAGAGTATGGATTATGAATGACACTATCTTTAAAGCTAAATATAGAATATAATTTACCAAGAAATAACACTTCTGCAGTGTCAATTTCCCAAACTCCTCATTTAGCAATTTTCAAAAATGTAGTTCAGGGGGCAGCTGGGTAGCTCAGTGGATTGAGAGCCAGACCTAGAGGTGGGGAGTCCTAGGTTCAAATCTGGCCTCAGACACTTCCCAGCTGTGTGACCCTGGACAAGTCACTTGACACCAATTGAATAGCCCTTACCACTCTTCTGCCTTAGAACCAATACCCAGTATTGATTCCAAGATGGAAGGTAAGGGGAAAGAGAAAGAAAGAAAGAAAGAAAGAAAGAAAGAAAGAAAGAAAGAAAGAAAGAAAGAAAGAAAGAAAGAAAGAAAGAAAGAAAGAAAGAAAGAAAGAAAGAAAGAAAGAAAGAAAGAAAGAAAGAAAGAAAGAAAGAAAGAAAGAAAGAAAGAAAGAAAGAAGGGAGAGAGGGAGGGAGGGAGGGAGGAAGGAAGGAAGGAAGGAAGGAAGGAAGGAAGGAAGGAAGGAAGGAAGGAAGGAAGGAAGGAAGGAAGGAAGGAAGGAAGGAAGGAAGGAAGGAAGGAAGGAAGGAAGGAAGGAAGGAAGGAAGGAAGGAAAGACGAGGAATGAAGAAGACGAGGAAGGAAGAGAGGAATCTGCATAAAATGAATGTTGTCTTATAAAGTGAGTACAATTTGATTAAAAAACAAAACTATCGGGGCAGTTGGGTGGCTCAGAGGATTGAGAGCCAGGCCTAGAGATGAGAGGTCCTGGGTTCAAATCTGACCTCAGACACTTCCCAGCTGTGTGACTCTGAGCAAGTCACTTGACCCCCATTGCCTAGCCCTTACCACTCTTCTGCCTTGGAGCAAATACACAGTATTGACTCCAAGACAGAAGGTAAGGGTTTAAAAAAAAATGTAGTTCAGGAATTCCTTGAGGCCCCTGAAACCCTTTCAGAGAGTTTGCCAGGTTAAAAACTATTTTCATAAGAGCACTAAGACATTTTAATTTCTTATATAGCAATAGATATTACCCAAAAAACAAAAGCTCTTTGAGAATAAGGAGTCTTTTTAAAAATTTTAAGAGTGTAAAAGGTGGGGCACAGCTAGATGGCTCAGTGGATCAAGAGCCAGAATTTAGAAATTGGAGGTACTAGGTTCAAATGTGGCCTTAGATATTTCCCCATTTCCTGTCCCTTACCTGGTCTTCTATCTTGAAACTGTGCAGAGAGAAAAGAACTAATTTGTCCTTCTTACATTGGGATTCCATTAGAGAAGGAAAACCTGTTTAGGAGTTCAGAATAACATCTCAAGGACATTTTGTTATTGCCATAGGTCCAATCGGTTGAGAGATCTCTTAGTTTAAAAAAAAGCAAACCATTATACTATCCTGCCTCCTTATCTCCTCTGACCTTTAGAAGTCAGAAGAGTCCCTCCTGAAGACACAGCTACCCCTTCATAACCTCCCCCCTGCCTAGTGGAACTAATGATAGGACTCATACTGCAGGGGGTTTGGGACTCATACTGCAGGGGGTTTGGGGGGTACTCATGCTGTGTAACTTTCTGCTTTCTGATTTGGTAGTCTTTCACACCTAGATTGTACATTTGGCCCCAGACCATGGGTATCGAATAGAGTGGGTAGGGGTTGGCATCAGGAATCTATAAAATGTTTTTGTCTGCACCCATGCATTGGGAACCACCATAAGGGCGTGACCCCTTCTCATGAGAAAAATTAAACCTTGCCTCTGTTCACTTCAGCAGTCTCTATTTCTTTAAGCCCTCTGTCTCATCCAAAATCAATACACATTATTGATTCTAAGATGGAAGGTAAGGGTTGGGGGAGGGGGGGAGGGTGTTAAGTGTAAAAGTGCCCTTAACACCAAAAGGTTTGAAAACTACAGGTCTAGGTAAGCATATCATATTTTCTCTATATCCCTTTCAGGCACCCTGCATATCTGTACATACTGCTGAGGGCTCAAGGAAATTGGAACTTCATTTAGGATAGTAGGAAGTCAGTGTCCTGGGATGAGAGTTGCTTCCCAGACCAGATCATCTGTAGGCCCTCTGTCTGATACATCATACTCTTGATGTATCATTTTCCCATCATTTTCCATTAATTGGGGTAAAACAGGAAAGATGACGTGGAGAAGCCAATTCTCACCAGCCAAGGATAGCTCCTTGGTAGTTCAGACCTGTCCTCAGTTTCTTCCAAACCAAATACTCAGCCAATAAACATTTATCTTTAAACATTTACTATATGCTAGGCACAGAAGCATATACTAACCACTCAGCATATCCCATAGAAGATAGGATATGCCTCCCCAAGACCATTGCTAGGTCCAGGACACACACACAAGTCACTCTAGAAAAGAGAGATCAGAGAACCAATCACTATAAGAGTGAGACTTCTACATGAATAAGACTCTAAAATTATATCCCTTTAACTTACCCATCCATAATCTTTTCCAAAGGTTAAACTAGTGAAATAATAACACTTGCTGACTCTTTAGAGCTAATCATCTCAGTGACCCTAAACCTAACTTGAACCTAAAGTTAACTCAATAATAAAACCAACTTTAGTGTTTATTTTAAAGTTACAAAATTATTAAGTTGTCTAAATTGCATTCCTCACACTAAGGTACTTACTGATATTTTTTTTTAAATCTAAAACCTTTGGAAGTAGGACAAAGATGAGATAAATGTGAAACTGACTGAGGATATATCAGTATTACACAGACACATGACAGGGCAGGTAGGTGGCTAAGTGGAGAGCCAGGCTTGGAGATGGAAAGACCTGGATTCAAATATGGTTTCAGATAGCTCCTACCTATGTGATCCTGCAAGTCACTTAACCCCAGTTGCCTAGCGCTACCACTATTCTGTCTTAGAACTGATACTTAGTATTGATTCTAAGCCAGAAGACAATAGTTTAAAAAAAAATACACAAGAGAATCAGCAGGAAATATAACTGCAATTCCTAACCTGACCAAGCCTAAAGTCTTGGTCATGAAAATTAACCCCTTCTGGTAGAACAGGGATAGAGCACCCAGCCTGGAGTCAGGAAGAACTGAGTTCAAACTCAGCCACAGACGCTTACTGATGTGTGACACTGGGCAAGTCTCTTAACCCTGTTTGCCTGTTTCCTCATCTGTCAAATGAACACAGGAGAAAGAAAGAGCACTCTAGTAGATTTATCATGAAAATCTCAAATGTGGTCATGGAGAGTTAGACATGCCTGCAAGGAATGAATGACTAACTTCCTCAGATGCTTCCCACCTCTGGCTATTCAATCTCTTCAGCTGATCTGCCTCATTAGTATTTGCATCTTTGTTCAGTATTCCTAACCCCTGCCTTCATTTGAACTGCTTAGTTTGTTCCTTCCTCTTTCCATCAAACTGGGGAAGGTTCTATCATCACTTGCATTCCAAAAGATAAATCTTTGTACTCTATAGCAGAGAGACAGAGAGACAGAGACAGAAGCAGAGAATAGAGTTAATGATATAAATTTTTAAGACTTTTGAAAAAATCAGATACTTTGACTAAGGAGTTTTTGACTCCATAATACAATTAACCTACAGATTGTATTATGGCAGCTTTTCATCCTCTTACACTGTCTCTTAGGTATGAAACACATTTTGTAAATTACTCTAAACAACAAATATTTATTGAATATTGACATGTGGAGTATTATGTTATATGTTTCATGAAAGATAAAAAAGTCTTGTCTTTAAGGAACTTATAAGAGATTTTTATAGCAAGAACAAGTCTTTCTAGTGAAATTAAAACCTCTAAAATGATCTGCTGATAAATGGCACTTCATAATTTATAACTGTAGCAAACTAAGAGAGGTATTTTTTGCAGGGTGTGCAGTTCAAGACCATGGATCTTAATGGCATCATTAAACTGCTTGAAGAAGGCGGCAAAGTAAGTATTCCCAAGCAAAATTTCATCACATTAGAAAATGTTGTGGTACAGAGGGTTATGTTGTATTTTACCAAACATAACTCAAATTTCTCCCTTTTTATTTAAAGGAGAAGAATTTTATCCTAAATTCAAAGACCCTTTAAATGTGTTATATGCAAATTCAGTTAGATGCTAAATGAAGGAGGAATGGGATAGGGTGGAGAATCAGTTTAGAGTGGGGAGAGGCAGTGACTTCTATTTTGTGAGATGGAGAAAGTTAAAGCACACTCATGTGTAAAGAATCAGATTTTAAAGGGAAAACCTGCTCCCAGGAAGAGTTTGCTGCCCAAAGATAAAGAGTAAGTGTTAAGCAAATGAGTCATTTTAGATTTTTCTGCTCCTGAATCATGATATGTTAGCAGAAGAATTATTTTGTATGATCCTATATTAGTAAGTTTCATGGAAACAAAATTATTTCAGGCATAAGAATTGTTAATTCCTGACTCAAAACTGAGGAACCTGGATCAACGCATAAGAAAAAAGACAGAGGAGTTAGGACTCCCCTGACTCAAACCAGAGGGGTCAAGGTCTAATTAAGACCTCAAAATAAATAATCCAGAAGAGTCAAAGTCTATAAAATGCAGCTTTAATTGGACAGGACTAAGGATGTGTACATCATAATTTTGCAGGTATTGTCCTATCAGATTGCCCAACACCTGTTTTCAGCAGAGGGTCTTTTAAGCTAAAAACTATAAAGAGGAGAGGGGGAGCACACAGAGCATAGTAAATGACATTATGGGATTAAGTACAATAATTGGTTTTCAGAATTGAGGCTTGAGGGCCAACATGATTGGCTAGAAGTTTGTGATTGGGTGCTAGCAACAACCCCCCTTTTTCCCACAGGATTTAAGACTAGTTCTTTGTTGGAGTTCAGAAATAACATAATGGCCTAGACTCTTGGACAGAGAACCAGACATCCTTGAAGGATACTTTGGTAGTCAAAGATGACAGGCCCAACAACTTTTCTTTCACATGAAGTCCTCAAGGTTAGCAAAATTCCTTGGGGCAGGAGAGCTGCCTATCATAGACCAGCTGAAGTCTGAACTAAGTTCAGAAACAAAGAATCATGACTTAAGCAATCATAGGAAGCCAGCAAGAGCACAACATTGATCCTCCACTCAGGCCTATGGTTGGTCAGGCTATAAAGCCTCTTCTAAAAATGGGAATTCTGTGGGAGAGTGGCAGGATTCATTTCCACAGAATCAATCCTACATCTTGTGGCCATATTTTAGAATCATCTCATACACTGGGCATAGTCTGTTTTAAAAGAGTGGTCAGCCTCTCAGTGAAAAACAATTTAGATGTAAGTAGGCCATTTTTGCTACAATTCATGCACAACCTGAAATAACTGAAAAAATCCAGAAGTAGAAATTAAAACCATGGGTATTAACATTTTTTTTAGTATTTAAATTAAAGCAGAGAAACAGTCATTTACTAAGATAACATCAGAGATTTATATTAAGGGGAGGAAGACCCTTAATGCTCTGGAGGGAAGGTCTCATGGGGCCAAAATGATTTGCCTAGTGAGGAAGCAGTAGTACTTACCGAGGAAATTGAGCTGATTCACATGTTACTATAATACTAAAAGTTAAGTTATATATATATGAAAGCTGAAAGTTAAATTAAAAATTCTATGTATGTTAAATAATGTTTTCTATGAGAAAATAAACTATATTACATTATAATCATAGTCTATAGTTTTATAATCAGACCAAATCTTTCTCTTTTTGTTGTGCTTTGTTTTGAGTGATTTTAGCAAACAAATTATCATGAAATTTAATGGAAAAAACTTTTAAAATAAAATCATTACTAAAAATGTCATTTAATGACTATTTACTTAGTTGTCAACCTTAAACTCTATAAACTTTAAAGCATTATGTAAATGAGCTTTATTACTACTAGCCTTAATCTTAGTATTTAAATAGTGCAGCATTTTCAAATTCAAAGAAATATGCCTACAGAAAAAAATAAAATAAAGGCTGGATACATTTGAACAGTAGTAGTTTAATTCCAAGTTCCTTCCAGAGAGAAATCATCCAGTTTCTTTTCTGAATACTATTAAAAATGATGGTCTAATTGTAGTTCCCCTATTTCAGAGATATTTTGATAGTTCAACCAGCCACTTTCTAGTAAAATGGAAGATATGGAGGGGGGGGGAATAATAATTTCTCAGAGATGGTATTAGGAAAAGAGAACAAAGATATGTTCAGTAAAACTATACTGCAAACTGCTTCACATTAAGTTTTAGGGTCCAGAAATTCTAAGTGCGCTTTATGGATAGAGGCTTACATTTTTAATGTAATATTGTTTTAATATGTTAAATTTAGTTATATTTCTTTTTAGCATGGTTTCTTTCACTGATTTCATAAAAGAATGTGAGTAGTTATTTCAAGCCTACAATGTGATGAAGTTGGTAAAAAGCATTTTGTTTTATAGCACTGTATATTTGACACAATTATGTCTAAGGGACTGTATAGTTTTTTAATTGTAAGTAACAAAGAACATTTCAAATACCAAGCACAAAAATATTACAACTTATTATTTGTTATAGGGTGATTTTGAAGAAAAGCAACTACAATCTATTAGGATGATGGTGCAGTGTTATCAGAATGGATTTGTATCCTTTACAAATTAATTGTGGATTTCCTTATCCAAAGATGGATCGATGATAATCAGAAAATAATTATGTACTTTTACAAATGTTTTCATTTTTTGTTCCCTGAATAAAGAGCATAAATTAAAGAAACTGCAGTACATTTAAAGCAAGTCTTATCAGTTTCCATAGAATCAAAACAATCTTCTTTGTCATATAATCAGTCATTTGTTAAGCACCTACTATGTGCTAAAAAACAGTACTATATAAGAATTGGAGATAAGCAAAAAAGGCAAAAAACAGTCCCTACTTTCAAGTAGGTCACAATCCAATGGAGGAAACAACATGCAAACAACTCTATGGAAAAGATAAATACAAGATAAATTGGAGATAATCAACCCAGGGAAGGCATTAATATCGTGCAGGATCAGGAAAGGCTTCTTGCAGAAAATGAAATTTTAGCTGAGACTTGAAATAAACCAGAGATGCCAAGAGGGAGAGATGAGCAGGAAGAGAGTTTCGGGCATGGGGGAACAATGAAAATGCCCCATATTGGGAGATGGAGCATCATATGTGAGGAACATCAAGGAGGCCAGTGTCTCTTTATGATTTCCTAACTCACTGAGTATGTAGAAAGAAAGTAAGGTGTAAGATGATTAGAAAGGTAGGAGGGGGACAGACTCTGAAGGACTTTGAACTCCAAGAGGAGTATGTGATCCTAGAGATGCATAGGAAGTCACTGGAGTTTATCCAATAGAGAGTTGATGTGGCTAGCCTTTGATTTAGGAAGATCAATTTAATAGCTGATTGGAAAATGGGCTGGAGTAAAGAGAGAATTGAGTCTGGGTGGCCAAACAATTGGCCATTGCTGTAATCCAGGTGTGCCTGCACTAAGACCATGGCAGCGTCAGAGGGAGAGAGGAGGGGTCTGTATAAGAGATGTAATGAAGGTAAAATTGACAGGACTTGGTAATGGATGAGGGTGAAGAGAGAGTGAAGAGTATAGGATGGCACTAGCTATTCAACTGGGGAATTTAAGGTTCTAGGCAGCTCCACTTTATAATGAGGAAGGGAAATCAGAAGACCTGAATTCTAGTTCATTCTTTGCCACCAGCTAGTTATATAATATTTGACAAATACCCTCCTCAGTGGGTCTGTTTTCTTCTCTGTGAAATAATTGACCCAAGTAATTTCTAAACTTTCAGCTCTCAAAAAAAAAATAAATAAATAAAAATCAGTGATGCTTGTCTATATACAAGTACAATTTTTCTAATAAAACAATAGGCTTCTTTTAAATTCAAAGGGCACTTAACACTGCATATCTAGAACACTTTTAACTTGAAAAGGTAAAAGATTTTTCATCTGGCTCCAGCCTGCCTTTACAGGTTTATTATCATATTCCTCTCCTTCATGTATTCCTGCTGTTTATTCCTTTTCCTGCTCCTTGGTTGTTCCCCATGCATGGAGTACACTGCCTCTTCCCTTCTTAGCTAACTTCAAGACTCAGCTATAGAAGCCCTTCCTGATCCCCCCAGATGTACTCTCCTCCTCAAATTATCTTGTGCATAGTTACACACGTTTGTATTATATCAGCAGAATGTAAACTTCGCAACAGCAGGACTTGTTTTTTGTTTTATCTTCATATCTCTAATGCCTAGTATGTATGTGCTTAATAAATGTTTGTTAGGGGCAGCTGAGTTGCTCAGTGGATAGAGGCCTGGAGATGGGAGGCACTAGATTCAAATCTGGCATTAGACACTTCCTAGCTGTATCATCCTAGACAGGTATCTTAACCATTACCTAGCCCTTACTGCGCTTCTGCCTTGGAACCTATACCTAGTATTGATTCTAAGACAGAATGTTAAGGGCTTAAAAAAAAAAACAAATGCTTGTTAGGTGAATGAATGAATGAAAAAAGTGCGACATCACAATTAATTTAAGCCTTGACTATAAGGTAGTCATCTAAATTAATTTTAATAAACTAAATATATTTTTAAAGATAATTAGGACTTGGGACCTATGTTGCTTTGTTTCCTAATCTTGCTGTGTGTGTGTGTGTGTGTGATAGAGAGAGAGAGAGAGAGAGAGAGAGAGAGAGAGAGAGAGAGAGAGAGAGAGAGAGAGAGAAAGGTGGGGTAGGGAGAAAGAAAAAGAGAGAGAATATTAGGAAATAATTCAGATGAGCCCCTGAATTAGCTTTGTTTAAAAAAACAAAACAAAACCTTTTATTACTTTCACATAAATACCTCATTGAACCCAAAGGCCTGATATCACCCTTAAAATCATCTAGGTAGCTTGAAGGGCGACCTTTCTGCAGATTAGGCCTGTCTCTGAATGTTACAGGTGACTCCTAAGGTCAGGAATGTTCTGCCATTATAGGTGTTCACCATTTCTTGAAGATATTAGGAAAGAGGTTCATACATCTGTTGAAAGAGGTTCATACATCAGGGTTGAACCAATAACTTCTGAGGTCTCTTCTACATGTGATTCTTTGAAAAATTAAATTAGCAAAGCAGTAGGCAATAATTTAGCTGTATATCTGGGTTCAGGTGCAGAAATGAACAATTCCTAAATGAATAAGAAATTTGAAACAAAATTATGTAACATGTAAATATAAGTATATATTTTCATTTCCTCTTATTCAGTTCCACAAGCCTATTATGTGCCAGGCACTGTACTGTGTCAAGCACTGGGAATGCAAAAGCAAAATGACAACAGCTCCTACTCACCAGAAGAGTGCATTCTCTCACCAAGGATGACTATCTAAAAGAATCATGTAGAATGCTTAAAGACTTCTTATCTTCTTTCTGATTCAACAAAAGGGCTCTTAGAACAAGAAGAGCTGTCATTCTTTTAAAAAGTGTATTTTCTTAATGAAAAATATTAAAAGCCTCTCAGAGATTTGGCCCACATATTTAAAATCATGAGTCTGTGTTCAAAACTGATTAAGAATCAGCCGGCTTATTTGGACATCGTATGCGACATTCTGAAACTATGCCGGTAAGTTCCTTTTCCTGAGTTTTGTTTCACCTCTGCACTATATTTTATCACATCTTATTTTTTACTGTGACAAATAGATCACACATCATGGTGCTTGGGTGAAGTAAGAAGCAGCTTTCTACAACACTGAGAGAGCTTTAATTGATCCCCTGATTCCAATAGCTGGGATTCTCAGGGGCAGTCAGTCAGTTACCTGTGGTCGATTGGTCTGAGACTTCCAACACCAAGGGATTTAACCATAAGTATTGTTAAGTGTGTTTTCTTGTTATCATTGGCTCTCAGGTGAGGTATAAACTTTAGATGAAGTCAAGGAACCATAATATCTTTAGAGAATTTTTGTGGGATGACATTTTATTGGTGAGATTTAATACGTAATTTTAAGGATAGTATTTTAGAAGAGTGTCTTTTTTCTCCCGGTTTAGGAAAAAAAACATTTAATTCAGGAATTTAATAACATTTTTGATATTTTAAATTTTGTTTTACTATATAGTCATAATTCTCATTATGACAAGAATGATAATTTATATAATCCTTTTTGCATCTTTCAAAGTAAAATTAATTTGGCATGTATCTTGAAAGATGCGAGTAGAATGATATTGAATTTAACATGTTTATTTTTTCTTGTTAACAATTAAGACTCCCTAGCTGAAAGAATAATTTCCTTCACTGATGTCTCAATAGAAAATTAGGAACAATTGTGCTTCCTTGCTGCCACACTGTGGCAAAAAAAAGCATATGTTTAAAAAAAGTCATTCTCATTTATATACAATACAGTATAAAATAATCTTGAAGTTAGAATAAATCTTTAAATATTCATTTAGAATCAGAAATGTAGATTCACTTCACTATTTGATGGTTATTCTAAAACTTCATGCAATCTGTACATATAATACTTTTTTTGCTATAATTAAGAAAGTAACGAGTCCCATATTTGAAAAATGAAGACATATTTGGCATGGCTCCTTCAAGAAATTTACAGTCTGGCCGAGGATTGTGCAACAAAATAATTTATTATTTATTTCATTGAATCTTCTCCATTTTAAAACCATTGAAATTTGTGAGGATGTTCAAGTTTTGGAAAACATGTTTTTCCATACTAATGTTAATGACATCAACCCAATAAATGAATATAACTGATGCTTTTGGATTTCACTTTCCCCATTCTTAGTATAAATCTTCTGCTCACTTTTATCTTCTTTCTTTTATTTAATTTTTGCTGATATGTGGCATTTATCCCCATTCAAATTGTTCTCTTTCAGGTCATATTCCATTTTTTAAACATTTTACTTTTGACTCTGAAGCAGTCAGGTTTTCCCACTTTAACCAAAGGGGTGATTGATACTGATTTTTTTTTTCACTTTTTCTGTTTGGTTGCAAACTATTTCATTCCAAGTCTGTTTTGTAATTTAGTTTTCCATTTTAAAGAAAGATGAAAAGTTCGGACAAGATGTTCCTTGTGCTTTTTATGTGTTTAATTAAATATAAACATTAGAAACTTCTCAAATAATAAATGCTTATAAATACATCATAAAATATGCAGGATTCTCCTTTTCTTGGTTAATACATATTATTTACTTTTCTTAGCTTATATGCCATAAATGTTGTTAGTTTTTTATATTTTTGTTTCTCTAATAGCCCTATTAAGTAGTATGTTACAGTCCATATTTTTAACTATAGCCTAATATGTTTTTTCTAATTCTTCTAAAACTCAAAACTGAACTGTTTTCAGACTCATATGCTAAGAATTTTATATATATGGCTAATGCCATGTGATTTTCATAATTGATATGTTTATTAACTCCAAGTTACAAAAGATAATTCATCCATCCATTATAGAGATGAAAATCTGTCCAGCTGATAAAGGAAAGGACATTGACCTTTAAAGAACAAACAAGGCATTGACCCATTAACCCAAAGTTTACAATACTCTGAGGAAAAAGCTCTTGATGAGCTCCTAAATCCTAGATAATCCAGAATTTATGGTTCCATATCAGATAACCCAAGGTCTCCCTGACCTTGTAGAATTACAGTAACAGTCCTTTTTAACAGATTAATTTTACCTAAGCATATTTGACAGTTAAGTAAAAGGCTTTCTTTTCCATTCTGTGCCTTCCATTCATATATGGTTATTTTTTTTAATAGTCCTACAATAAAGTATGGCCTAACTCCAGTTTATGGGGTTATATAATTGTTTTCAAAATTTCAGTGCCAAAGAATAACATGCTGAACCCATTCCCTATTGACTAAAAAAGGAAATACTTTTTACCTCCTCCTTGTAAATATTCCTAGAGTCAAGATATAGATTAAAAACTTGCTATGACAGTCTCCATTTTATATTTCAGTTTACCATTTTTGAAAAAAAAAACATCAGATGAAGTCACCTATGCAAAAGAAATCTCAGGGGCAGTTCCACTCCTAGGTAAGTCTACGTTTCTTTAAGGTTGTACTGTGCAATCAATGGAACTAAACTTTTTTTTTTAAAATAGCTGATCTTTTTTAATTAAACTATATTGTATTTCCAAATTGGATACTCTTAATGTTGGCAATGTAACTTAAGATATAATGTAGGAACACACCAGTTACTATCAAAGAGAAAAGAAATAGAATGGATCTTGGCTTCTCTATGGCTTTTAATGCAACCTCATAGGATCTCTTTGGCCATTTAGAAGAACACGGCTGTACTTCCAAGTAGTTGGGCAAAATAACCTGCTTGAAAGTTGAACTTTGATAGTAATGAGCAAAAGCTTTGATATCAGTTTACCAAAGGCATGAGGCATGAGGCCCTTTTTTTTTTAATTCAGTGTCATTATTAATGACCCAGACTATAGACTCAAGAATAGAAGTTTAGAGTTTGTGAGAAGTTAGAAAGATTCCAAATAGTATTAGGAAATTAGAATAATAGTCACACACTAAGAATGAAGTAGGAAGCTAAGATAGTATACTTCAAGGGGAAAAATTACAGACTGGATAAAGAATGGCCAGGCGTAGATAGCAGGGAAAAATCTAGTGATTTTTAACCATTTTTTATTCATTGGGTTTTTTTATTTTAATTATTTTTATTAATTAATGTTTTAAATTAATTGATGCTGTACTCCTATAGAAATGGAGAATTTCAGAGTTGGAAGGAATAGTCTTATCTATCTAATCCAACTAATATCTAAAAAGGAGTTCTTTTTGCAGCATGCTAAACAAGTGGTCATCCAGCATTTTTTGAAAGACTCTACTGATGAGGGATCTCACTGTCCCCTGAAGCAGCCCATTCATTTTGGGATAGCTCCTTGTATCAATCCTAAATTGTTTCTGCACATAATCCAACAATCATTCCTGGTCCTTTCCACTAAGGACAAACAGAACAAATTGAAACTCTCCTCCCTGTGACAGCCCTTCATATACTGGAATACAACTACTGGTCCTCTTCCTTTCCCCTCAAGTCTTCTCATCTCCAGATTCACCATTCCCACTATCTTCAGCCAGTCCTGAATTCAATTCAACACTGATCTGGCCCTGTGGCTCCTCTTCCTGATAAACTCTAGAATTCCCCATTGCCTCTAGGAGCAAATATAATCTCTTCTAGTTAGCCTTTACAAAGGCCTTCACTGCCTGGTCTCCACCTCCATCAATATATATTATTTCCTTTCCTACACTCTTCAGTTTTGTCAGGCTGGCCTTACTATTCTACACATACAGCCCTGCATCTCCCATCTCTCTACCTTTGTCTGAGCTGTCCTCCATGCCTAGGATTCACTGTCTCACTTCTGGCTCTTAGAATTTATTTCTTCCTTCAGATTTTATTTTAGCACAAGCAACAGCTTCTATGTGAAGCCTTTATTGAAAACCCTTTGCTGCTAAGGCCTTCCTCTCCAAAATCAGCTTAGACTGATTCTGTATGTGTTGGCAAGAAGCAATCTTGAGGAGCAGCTGGTTGGCTCAGTAGGTTGAGTGCCAAGCCTAGAGATGAGGTCCTGGGTTCCAATTTGACCCCAGATACTTCCTAGGTATGTGACCCTGGGCAAGTCACTTCACCCCCAGTGCCTAGTCCTTACCACTCTTCTGCTTTAGAACAGATACTTAGATTCAATTTTAAAACAGAAGGAAAAAACTTTAAAAGGGGGAGACAGTGTTGAATAATGGATAAAGAGCCACCCTCAAAGTTCAGCAGACCCCTGTTCAAGTCCTGCCTCTGCAAAGTACTGGTTGGATCCCTGAACAAGTTACTCTAGGCAATGTTAAGACTCTTAAAACTATTGCTAGGATCTGGCCTGCTTTGGGGCAGTGTTTATTTACTAGGTTTTAGGGAGCCATTTAATAATTTTGGACAAGACAGTGAATAATCCAACAGGGATTTAAGATTACTTTGCTTAGTGGTCTACTTGGTATGAATTGGAGTAGGTAGAGGAAGACTAGTGAAGGTTTTCTTTCTGCTCTTTCCTCTACTCTGCCCTTCACTCATAGCCCAGACCTTCAAATGATGGACTATATGTGCTTTCTGCCCCTTATTGTCCCTGCCCAGTTCTAAGAACATTGCCAAATCTCTTTCCCTCTGTATTCTACAGGGATGCTATAGAAATAAGGTTACACACCTTTTTGAGAACTTTTAGGTGAAGATAAAGAAGAGATAAAAGGAAACTATATCAGTATATAACTAGACAACATGGCCCTTTGGTGGACATGGACAATGAGTTCTTGATACAGATCACAAAAAGGGAAAATGTATTATTGATCATGAATATTAGCTCTCAAAATCATTCTAATATATAGTAAGGGAATGATGGGTTAGTAGCAGGCTACTATAGCAGTGAGAGGAAAGTAGAAGAGGGTAAGGATGGAGAAACACCAAAGCCACGGAGATAGACCAAAGCAGAGCCATTTTCAAATCCTGTGAGAAGCAGGACAAGCCTAATAGAAGGAGACAGAGACAGCCAGAGAGGGAGGAATTCCAAAAGCTACAAAACTGATGAGTTTGATGTCCACCCTCTGTGTAAGTCCAGGATGTTATTAAGAAAATAATTTATGAACCCCTAGAAAAGGAAAAAGTGATGACTAAAAGACAAGTTTGTGTTTACAAAAAACATCATGCCAGGCTCATTTCTCTTTATGATTAGCCTGGTAGGTTAGTGAAATGCCAAACTGTTCCACAAAGGGTTCTTTGATCTCTGCCCCTCCACTAATTTGTAATAATCTGTTTTTCAGCTAGATTTATGACATGTTGTACCTTTCTGCTTAATTTGTTATTCTCCAATTTGTACTATGATTATTTGTGCACATGGCTTCCCCCTCACTAAAGTCCTATTCTCCTGCTTCATTGTAGCATGGAGATGACCCTGGGATTCTTCAGGGATAACAGAGTGAAAGCTCCAGTAGTTCCTATCAAACTAAAAAGGCTTTGGGTGTGTCACTAGTGATGGAATCTGTTCTTTTTCCCAGGGCTAGGCTAGATAAGCTCAGAGAGGCTCATTGCTTTGTTGACTGTGTGGTAAGGGATTTTTCAGCCAGGAAAATTCTCAGACTGTCTACTAAGAATGTTAATCTGTATCTGTGGAGGGTAGAGCCTATAACTAACAATTACAAGTCTTTGAAATACTTAAGTGAGTGAACAAGGTTTATCCAGAGATCCCTTCTGGACTGTAAGCTCCCTAAGGGCAAGTCTTTTATATCTTCATCAGTACCTATTATAATTAGTATTGACAAATACTTAATAAATATTTGATGAGTGAATGAATAAAGACAGCAGAATGGATAGACCTGAGATTTTGTCTATATCAGTCAACAAGCATTTATTAAGCCCTTGCTGAACATAAAGAAAGGCAAAGGTAAGGACTGCCCTCGAGGAGTGATATGGATATTATCTCCACAAGGATGGGCCCAAGAATGAATGTATCTCAACTCTAAACCATGAATAACTCAATGATATGTACTGCCTAGATGTACAAATAGCTGTTGAAGGGAAGTCAGGATATCATCAGTGATTCTTTTGTTTATCATATTCCTCCACTAGATGGTGAGCTCTATAAAGTCTATAAATCAGTCTCACCAAACACAAGACAATGGGTCCACGTGGAAATCTATACAAAGATTATGGAAGATAAATACAATGTGATTTTTTTAAATAGGAAAAGCCCTGGCCCCTGAGAGGACCCAGGAGGTCATATAGAAATTGCCTGAACTAAACTTTAAAGTTATTCCACTTTGTAGTGGTGAGGAAGGAATTCATTCTAGCCCTAGGGCCTAGCTCAATGTGATCAAGGTCTGGATAATAAGACTGGAGAAAGCGGGGGAGGGGGAGAGAACAGGTTGTGGAGAGATAGGATTTCAGATTTCATACTAGATGTAAAAAGGAGCATCCTATTAGGGAGCACTTCCTCACCAACAATGCCTACTACAGTGTTTTACACCCACTGGGTGCTTTCTAAATGGTGATAGAAGAGACAGAGGGAAGAATTTAGGGAGGGAGAAAAACTCAAAGGGAGGGGGAAGTTTTACAGAGAAGATGAGAAGAGCTGGGCCAAGAAGAAAATAACTTAACCAAGTGAGAGGAGGAAATAGGACACTCCAACACAGAGAATGGTACAATTAAAGAAAAGCTGAGTCAAAGTGGGGAGAGTAAACAGATCTGCCTTACAAGACCAGCATTACTGTTTCAGGAAATTTTAAAAAATGCATAGGTATATGGGATCTTATTATGAAGACCTTTGAAAGTTAAGAAAAGGGGTTTGGACTTGATATGGTAGCCACTAAGACATATTATAGATTTTTAGGCAGAGGAGTAATGTAATTAAAGCAATGTTTTGGATGGATTAGTCTGGCACTGAACATAGAGTTGGCATAAAGTAGTGGCTTTGGAGAGGGTATGAAAGGGAGAAACTGAAGGCAAGAAATCATCTGGAAGGCTGCTCCAAAAGTGAGTTAATTAGGGTTTAAGCTAGGGTATTCTCTCCCTCAAAGTTTCCTTGAGCACATTGTGTGTAGGTAGCTAAGCTCTCCTTTTCCACCATCATTCTCTTCTTTCTGTTTATCTGTAGGTATCTCTTAGTCTGCCTTCCCATCCAAACAGAGTAGAAGCTACTTGAGGGCACAGTTTTGACTTTATCTTTGTAACCCAACAGCCTTGATCCCCAGAACAGAGCCTGACACATAGTAGAGGCCTATTCAGTGTTTGCTGGATTCAGTGGAATTGAACTGAACTAAAATGAATGGCTCTGCTTAGGATTTTTACAGTGGACACAAAATGTAGGTCACAGCAGAATTGTGGGGGGGCTCAAGTTTGAACACGTGTGCCTGGTTTAACTGCTGTGGACCTTACCAAAGCCATGTCCACCAGTCAGCAGCTGTTACCAGGCTTTATTATATTAGCTAACACTCCCCTAGGGAATCCAGGCTACTGGCATATAGGAGAGGCTAGAAACAGCTGATGCATGCAAAATACAAGAGGATTGCATTCCTTCCTAAGACCATCCCCATCCTGAAACTGGCTGTATCCAAAGTCAGGGAACTAACTCTCTGGTTTCTAAATGAGGACATTTGAGAAAGTCCTTGTACTCTGAGAAACTCTCTCCCCACAGGGCCTGAGATTCCTTCCTCCACTGACCCTGCACAAAAGTGTTAGTGATGTCTATTGAGTCAGAGACTCAGGCAGTAGCATGAGCTCTGTCTTGTGGAATGACTAGGCTGGAACCTCATGAGCTTCAAAAGTTTGGAAGGGTAGACTACAAAAGATCGGTTGATGGGTATACATTCCAGAATGTGGCAGCAGCTGAGCTGGTGGGGGGCCAAGCTTCAAGTGACCTGCTTAACCCAGCTGCCTCAGTGGATCAAAGGGAGCCAAGGCCTATCTGTAATGCCCCTTTCAGAGGAGAACTTGGTAGAGAAGGGGGAATGCTTTGTGGCTGGTGACTGCTTTCAGTTTGAACCCACTCTTCCTAGGAGTTGTACGGTAGGAGGGAAATGTGACCCCCCCAGATGTTGGGGGGAGATGTTTTTGCTTCTGTTCTTAAACTGTCTTTTTTATGTCTTTTGGAAAGGGGACAATAAAAGAAAGAAAAAAAGGAAAAGAAGGTCTTGCTTCTGTGTTCTCCAAGATAGCAAGAAATTGCCTGTTTCATTCAGGCTTAGTGAATTGAGAGCCAGGCTAGAAATAGAAGGTCCTAGGTTCAAATCTGGCCTGAAACACTTCCTAGTTGTGTGACTCTGGACAACTCACTTACTTAACCCCCAGTGCCTAGCCTTTATTGTTGTTCTGCCTTGGAACCAATACTCAGTATTGATTTGAAGACAATAGGTAAGGATTTTTTAAAACTGCATCTCAAGTGGTGGTAGCAATGGGAATTCCCTTTACTCCTTGGATGATATTTATCAAGTCACAAAACCTCTCTCCACCTCAGTTTTTTCATTTTCAAATCTATGATCTTGAGGTCATGGCTATAAACCCCACAGACATGTCAAAGGAAGAAACTGTAGGACATGCTTCTATAGAAGAAAGGGCGGGGGGGGGATTAATATAAGAAAATGCTAGGAATTTAAGAAAAGTGGGCCTTTGATCAGAAAGAAAATGTTTCTTCAAACCTCTGAGTTAACAATCAATGGTAGAGAAAGGATAAGTTAGCTTAAAGGTCTGTCTAGGAATGATTTGGACCAAGAAGAATAATTGTTCCTTGTTTTAATAACTCTTTCCATGAAAGTGAGTCTTTCTTATATATGAGTTTACAAAGAGAAGTCAGAAGATATCTTGGATAATATAAAGAATTTATAGAGCATAGATTTTTTTTTCAGCAAAGTACTAGGGATCCTCACTGTTCCCATTTAGAAATGTCACTTCTGACATTGTTTCTGGGATTTATTAAGAAGATTAAAAGCCTTGATCTATTGAGCACGTAGCCAGCTTATTCTTCAGTTAAGAACTGTGGTTAGAAACTATGGCACATGTTACAATCTTCATTCACAGATCTGAACCTCCTTGCTAAGATAAATTTCACTGATGGCTGAAAACAAGATGAGTATTTCTTTTCTTTCTCCCAAGCCATCAGTGGCCATACATTATGGATCAAATGCCAGAGATGTAAAATCAAATTAAAACCACCATAGTGTTAGACATATAGAATACTAATTATTATTTGCTGACTAATAACCTCTAATTTCTCAGTGTGAATTGATCTTAGCCTAAAAAATTAACTAAACAAACTTCCTCAAGATTAATAAAGAATATTTCTAACTCGGGGACCAATTCAGCATGTTGCATATAGTGGATATTAAATGAGATAAAAGGTGGACCTAGAGAGACATCGCATCTGTGCAGAGAGAATCAGACAGGAAGGGATTAGAATAGCTTAAATCTTAGGGGAACTGAAAGGAAGAGTTCCCATCGACTTCCATATTTGTTTAATTTCTTTTAAAACATTCAGTACTTCTTAATACTTTTAAATTTCCAAAATGCAAACAAATTTGCAAACCTTGGTATCAAGACAGTACTTGATTCTAGAAATGAAGAAGATTTTATTGGATTTAGAGTTCGGCAAGAGCTTTAAGGCTGTTATCCAACACTCTAATTGTCGACATGAGGAAACTCATGTTTCTTGCTCAAAGTCCCTCAAATTCCAAGTAGAAGAACAAAGAGGGGAACCTTGGTCCTCTGCCTCCCAGTCTTTTGTTCTTGCCCCTACATCAGGCTACTTAGGATGATGGTTATAGACAAGAGGAACATAATGAAGCCATTGTGATAGGCTTTAAAGGCCAAAGAGAGGAATTTCTATTTGATTCTTGGGAGAAGGAATTGCTGCTGAAAGCTTCTTTAGCAGGGAAAGACTTTAGGAATTTGTCAGCTATGTGGAGGATGCATTAGAAAGTAAAGAAATTAGAGGCACAGAGGACAAACAGAATGTTGTTGAAATAGTTCAGATGAGGGGGTGAGGAGGAGGAAGGCGGTTGAAGGTGGATAGGAGAGAGAGAAGAGAGTGGCTACAGTGGTAGAATCACTCGGGCCAGGTATGTAGACTCTTTGGATTAAAAGACTAAAATGGTCATGAGGCTTTCTTGTTTTAGTCCATGAGGATACACACCAATCCTCCTAAAGCTAGTGCATGTGGGGGCCCCAGAGGACATGAAACACCTTTTCAGAAATTCTTTGTTCCCTGCGTCTCTGACCAAACCCCTTTCTCCTCTCTCTGCATTCTCAGAGACTTGTCAGCTCCCATGGACTCAACTATCTCTTCCCAGTCATATCAATGATTCCCCAAACCACATGCCCAGTCCTCATTTTGCTCTAGAGCTTTGGTCCCACATTTCTGGCCATCTACTAGACATTTCCAAATAGATGTCATGCAAGCATGCCAAACTCAATGTGTCCAAAACCAGATGCCTCCTCCTTTCCCATGAAGGCACATGTCTTCCTCTCTTAAATCCAATTCATGTATGAGTCAAGACATCACCCTGTGATATGGTTGGTCTTCTTCAAAACAAAGGACCAACAACATATCTTCCTAATGTCCCCATTTCTGACAAGGGCACCATTATTTTTCCAAATTCGTGTTTCATATCTCTTTGCTCTTACTGATTCCTCCATAACCAGTCGCCTGTATGGTTCTTTTCCATTCTGCCTCCACAGCCTTTTTTGAATCCATCTCCTCTACATTCTCACATCTTCTCTCTCCTCCACCCTCATCTTTCAGCTTGACTGCTACAACAGTCTCATGTATATCTGCCCTTCCTCAAGGCTTCCACAAAACTTCAGTAGCTCTTCCTTGACCCTAAGATCAAGTAGAAGCTCCTCTTTGAGCATTGAAAGTCCTTCACAGTGTGAAAGCCAAAGTCCAGATTAACTTCTTGAGTTGATTGCATATTCTTTCCTGTCATGAATTCTCTGTTCCAAGTAAACTGGTCCACTTTCTCTTCTTTATACACAACCATTCTCTTCTTGCCATCAGACCCTTGCATGGGATGGCCCTCTTGCCTAGAAAGTTAGCTCTCCATGCCTCTATCTCTTAAAAGCTTTGGTTTAGCTTCCTTCAAGGTAAAGGTCAAATGCTACCTCCAAGAGCCCTTTCACAAGTCTTCCAGTGGGACTAGTACCCCACCAATTTTAATATATGTGTATATGTGTACATATATTTATATGTGTTTATCTATATAGATATATAAAGATAGATGGGTATTTGCAGATATATAAGTATGTCCTATACATCTGGATGATATACACACTTAGTATTCTTGTTTTAATCCTTATCTTCTATCTTTGAATCAATACTAAATATAGGTCCCAAGGCAGAAGAGCAATAAAGGCTAGGCAGTTGGGGTTAAGTGACTTGACCAGAGTCACATAGCTAGGAAGTGTCTAAGGCCACATTTGAATCCAGGTCCTCCCATCTCAAGGCCTGACTCTCAATCCATTGAGCTTCCTAGTTACCCCTATATGCATAGTATTCTAAAAACCTTAGTTCAATTTTGAGTGTAAATCTAAATTTACCAGTCTGAGAATATTCTGGGTCCTGCCTCACCCCTATCCCCAAGCAGAATGTAAGCTCTCTTACAATATTTTATAAGTCCATTACTCAAAGGCTTTAATCATGGTTTATTATTTCTAGAAGTCATCTAATCATTCACCACCTAGTAAAAGGTAGTAGATAAGAGAGGTAGATCTGGAGTCAGGAGACCTAGGGTTCAAATCTACTCTTTACTAGGTAACCAATCTCATGTATACAAATATCTGCAAAACCTCTTGAAGATTTGTTTGTGATGCTGAAATGAGATCCTGTATATAAAGTTCTTTGCTTAAAGTCCTAAACAACTGTCACATTCTTATTATGTCTTGGATTGACCCATAATTTATCAGTTTCTTAACATAACATTCAGTTTGCATGACCTTCCTAATACATAGATTTGACCATGTCATCACCCTACATAATCAGTTCCCCACCCCAACAGATGCTTTTCCAGTCCAAAAAAAAAAAAAAGATGCAAGCTCCTTGAGGATGGAGACTGTCTCACTTTGCTATTGATAAGCCCCAGTGCCTGTCTTTAGTAGGCATTTAACAAATGTTTGTTGACTGAAAGTAATTGAATGTGTACTTGTGATACTGCAAAGATGGTGCCCAGGATGGCTGACTACTTCACTGCAAGTTAAATATTATTTAAGATTTATAATGATTATCATTTTAAATGATACTTTTCCATTTCTGGCAGGTGACTTACTACAGATACCAAGTTCTGAGTTAAGGATACAGCTTTGTAAGTGTATTGTTGATTTTTACCATGCAGAACCACTAAAGAAGCAAATTGCAGGTGAAGTATATTTTTTATGTTTAGCATATGCCGCTGTATACCCACTATAATCCCTTTGAGTAGAGGAAGGCTTGTAATTATGGTCTATACCAATTAGATGTTTTCTAGAGTCTCAAGATTTTCACTGGTTTGAAACAAAAATTGATTTTCTATGTACCTTTTATTTGAAAATGTTTAGGTACCTAACATAATGTTTAAATGATCTACCACTTGTACAATTTCCTTACAATTGCACATTCCATTCAATAGGTATGTAGGATATGTTTTTCCCATTATTATTATAGAGGATATTTGCAATCATCTATAATATTTTAATCAGTTTTTGAATAAGAAATTTACATTATCTAACTCAAGCTCTATTCTCAGATACTTTTAGGATAGAATAAATTCTTGAGGCTCTTTTCCAAGGAGATTAATGGAGGAAGCTGCAAGCAGGGATCATTTTATAGAACTAGTAAAAGGCAAATTAGTAAGTAGGCAAAGCTTAAGACCTGGTAAACCTTGAGGGACAGCTGATGAGTCACACAATGGTTAGAATGCTGGGTCTGGAGTCAGGAAGACTCATCTTCTTGAGTTCAAATCTGACTTCAGATATTCAATAGCTGTGTGAACCTGAGTAAGTCATATAATCCTATTTGCCTCAGTTTTTTCATCTGGAAAATGATCTGGAGAAGGAAATAGCAAACCACTCCAGTATCTTTGCAAGAAAACCACAACAAAATGGGGTCATGAAGAGTTGGACAAGGCTGAAATGACTCAATAATAACAACTATCTTGAGGCAGGTTGATGGCTCAATGGATAGTGTTCTGGGCCTAGAGTCAGGAAGATCTGAGTTCAAATTTGACCTCAGACACATACTAGCAGTGTGACTCTGGGCAAATCATTTAATCTCTGTCTTAATTCACTGTAGAAGGAAATGGTAAACCACTCTAGTATTTTTGCCAAGAAAAGCTCATGAACAGTATTGGCATATTACAGTCACAGGGTCACAGAATCAACAACAACAACAATACCTTGTAAGTCAAAGTCAGGAAGTCAGTCAATAAGCATTTATTAAGCACTTTCTATATGTCAGACACTGTGCATAAAAAGAAAAACAATCCCTCCCCTCAAGGACCTCCTATCCTAACATGATGCACATATATCAATACCCAGCTATATATATAGGATAGACACAGAATAAAAGAGGGGAATCCCAGAGAGGAACACATGAGCAGTGGAGGTACCAGGAAAGGACTCCTAACAAAAGAGGATTTGAGCTGAGTTTTGAAGGAAGATCGAGGAGTCAGGAGAGAAAAAATCCCAGGCATGGGGAAGAACCAGGGAAAAGGCAAGGAGAAGAAAGCATTATGTGCAGGGAATTGTCAGGAGGTCTATGTAGCTGGAGCATATAGCACATAAAAGCACACAGAAGTGTAGGAAGGAGACCATTTATTAAGGGCTTTAAATATCAAACAGAGGAGTATGTATCTGATCTTGGTAAAGAGCCATTGGAGTTTATGGAGTAAGGAAATGATACAGTGACAGCTACCTTTTAGGACATCACTTTGGCAACAGAATGGAGAATAGATTGGAATGGGGAGAGCCTTGCAGCACAGCGACCAGTTAGCAGACTGTTATGTAGGCTAGGTAGAAGTGATAGTGTCCATGTGAGGAGAGAGAAGGGAACAGCTCTTTGAATGTATGGGATAGGTAAGGGACAGTGAGGTGTGGGTAGGTAAGGGACAGTGAAGTATGGAGAATGACACCAAGAATGTAAACCTGGATGACTAGAAGGATGATGCTGCCTTAAGCAGGTATAAAGAGCATGGGGGATGGGGGGGTGTGGGGAGAAGCATTCTGGTAGAGAAAGGTAATGCGTTTTGTCTAGGATATCTATGGGAAATCCAGTTTGAATCCAAAAGATAATTGCTGACATGAGCCTGACCTTAGGAGAGGAGTTAGTGCTGCAGATCTGGAAATTACCTACTTAAAGATGATTGTTTCATCCAGTGGAGATATGACATCACTGAGTGAGACAGGACAAATGGAAAAGAGAAGAAAATTTGAGACCATCTTAAGGAATACCCACAGTTAAAGGGCATGACATGTCTGGAAATCCAGTAAATGAAAGTGAGAATTGTCTAACTATCCAAGAAAACCAGGGGAAAGAAGTATCACAAAAAAACCAGAAGAGGAGAAAATACCCAGGAGGAATAAATAATCAGCAGATGCTCAAAAAATATGAAGACTGAGAGGAGGTCATTCAGTTTGGTATTTAAGAGGTTCCTGGTAGCTTTGAAGAAGTCAGAAAGAAGTGAGTAGTGAGGTGGAAATCAGATAGCAGAGAATGAGAGGAGAGAAAATAGAGGCACTAAGAAGAGATCACTTTCTCAGAGTTCAACCGTGAAGGGGAGAAGAGAGGTAGCTAACAGGAATTGATGAAGTCAGAGGGGAGAAATGGACATGATTGTGGGCATTAGGGAAGGAGCCAGGAGTAAGGAAAGGTTGTAGAAAAAAGGAAGTGGACTAATAGGAGGGAATTGTTCTCTAGATTCTGAGTACTTCCTCCTGCTCACCGTCAGTTTTAGGCTGGTTAGTATTCACTGGAGGTAGATGTCATCAGAGATTGAGTCTCCTAGTAGCTCCTCTCTGATTCTGGTTGTGAGACTAGATAAGATTATCTTGAGGCCCTTATAAAAGTGGAAATTTGAAATCTGGGTCAAATCTCCATTTTAGAAGCCACCATCAGTAAATGAAGTTTCTGCTAACCACTGTCATTTACAGCCTGGGATGGGGCTTTCCCAGAAAAGACACTCCTTTCTTTCTGCATTCAAGTATACCTGGGTTCAGCCCTGGGAGAATATAGCCTTAAAGAGAGAGGATTTTGATTTCTACTGCCCCCCAAATACTCTCCTCCTTATCATGTCCTCACCCTTGTGCCCCAGAGAACTCTAATATAAACTCAGTTATGACTCATTTCTAGGGTCTCCCTAAAAAGGATTAAAAGGATCTCTCCCAGAAGTATTCTCAAAGTGAAAAATACAAAAGACTCATTGGCATGCATTAACATGGTTAAAATAATGTATATTCTCTACTTTATTCTCCTGTGAGGTAAGAAAGACCCCCTAGGAACTTATGTAACTGCTACACACATTTTACATTCACCTTGCATCTATACTATCTGGTCAACAGCTCATGGTCCATATTGTCTGGTGAGCTAAGTATTCCTGACTTATCCTCTTGACCCAGATTATCATCTCCAAGAAATATATAGTTGCATAAAGTATGCCAGCTAGGCAGTTAGGCCCTTTGAACCCCTCAGACTCACTAGATAGCCACTCATGTTAGAAATATTCATCTCTCAAACTCACTGTTGAGAGAACTGTTCTAAGGGAAAGAAATACAAAGTACAAGGGGCAGCCAAAGACTTGAGATTCAGTCTTGGACTCGCTTTTGAAAGCACATGTTCCCAGTGCCATTGTAGCCATCCCTATAGCTGCTACTAGGCAGCAGAAGGAAGAAAAACCACCTCCTCCTTGTCATGAGAGTCTCATGTGACTGTCAGAAGAGAGGATGGGAGAGAGAGAGATAGAAATCTTTGCCTTTCTTTTTAACATCTCTCCAATGACCTCCCAGCTTGGTTACCAATCATCTTCAGCAAAGTCTTCTGTCAGGAATTATACTCCCATCCCAAAGTACAAGTCCAAGGAACCAAAAAGGGATTGTGTCATCTGGTTTGAGGGAGGAACCCCATTCTAGCAAATCAGGAGGGGCTCTCCTGCTCACCTGGTTACACAAGAACAAACATTAGATTTGTCTTAATTTAGGACAGTGCAAACTGACTGATACATAAATGTCAGTTCTTAAATGCTTTCTAATCATGCATCTACCTCAAAAGGAAAACTACTAAGCACTATTTTAAGTTTCAGGTATACACTGAGGATTAATAAAGGGAATTTTGAGGGGGAATTTTAGGAAATTATGGGATTACCTATTAGAATAAGATTGGTTGATTATTAATTTTACTGTTTTCCAGTCTCTCTTTTTTTCTTTAAACCCTTACCTTTTATCTTAGAATTGATCCTGAGTTTCTTTTCCAAGGCAGAAGAGTGGTAAAGGTAGGCAATGGGGGTTAAGTGGCTTGCCCAGGACCACACAGCGAGGATGTGTCTGAGACCATATTTAAGCTCAAGACCTCCCATCTAAAGGCCTGGCTTTTCATCCACTGAACCACCTAGCTGCCCTTCTTCTCTTCTTTGGGAGGTCCTGGATTCAAATTTGGCCTCAGACACTTCCTAGACGTGTGATCCTGGGCACATCACTAAACCCCAATTGCCTAGCCCTTCCTGTTCTTCTGCCTAGGAACCAGTATACAGTATTGATTCCAAGACAGAAGGTAGGGGTTTAGAAAAAAGTCTCTAATCATTGATCAACTGCCTACTGTTGTGCATGCATGTATATTTGTATGTAGATATATATACATATATTAAAATATACACATACACTTCTATATGTAATAACTGCACATTTCCTCACTTTATAGGTTATCAGCAAGTTACTTCAGCTTACAAGATTCAGATGATTCAAACAGGGGGTTTGGCAGAAACTTTAGTTCTTTCGTGGAACCTCCTTCAAAATGAACTTCTTGAAAAGTTATGGTTACTTAAAACTTTGCAGCATCTTTCTACTTCTGGTTTGTACTTACTAAAGTAACTATTTTACATCCTACTTTCTATGTTTCTGACAAGTGAAGATTTCACAATACAAAGAATTCATGCAGTTGTTTCTTTTGTGTGTTTTGTATTTTCAGAAGTTAATTGTAATTTAATGATAAAAGCACAAGCTGCCAACAAAATCTGCTCTTGCCTAAATAACCCAGATCCTTCGGGACAACTTCTCTTCCGCTCATCAGAAATCCTATGGAACTTATTAGAAAGGTCTTCGAAAGAGGAAATCATCAAGCAGCTTAGTAACTTGAAGTGTCTATTGTAAGTCTTTCTAATAAATATAAGAAAGAGATCTCTGAGGTGGTACAGTGTAGTGGGAGGACCAGTGTATTGGGCTGTAATCAGAAGACCAGAAATTGGAATCTATAGACACCAACACTTCCTAGTCATATCCATGAGGCCAACTCTAAAACTGGAAGAAATATTTACAGAACTCTTTCTCAGGGCTGTTATAAAGAAGACATTGTCAACCTTAAGGCATTCTCTTTCCACCTAGCTGTATGTATGTATGTATGCATATGTGCTGATTATTATTGATATTATATATATATATATATATATATTTGATAGGCCCATTAATCTTAGAACTGGAAGTAACCCTAGAGGTCACTGATGTCCTCATTTTACAGTGGAGGACACTGAGGCCCAGAGGGTCTAATGTGCAGTCAGAGTTAAAGTCTGTCAAGTACATTATTCTTCTGCTAGGGCATCATCCATGTTTCTGTAAGCACATATAGACCCCAACTGGCAGACTGCCTCTCTTTTCTCTCTTCCTTCCTTTTGTTTCAGTCATTTCATCTACTCCCATCTCTATGCAGGTAACTCTCAGATCCCTATTTCTAGACCTAGTGGCTTCTGGATCTGTATCTATTCTTTACTTGTCTCCTGAGCTCCAGTCTTCCATCTCCACTCATCCCTGTCCTGTATGGATCCAAAATTTACCACAAACAAAACAACTCATGATCTTTCTCCCCAAGCCTTCCCCTCTTCCAAACCTCCCTATTAATGTTGAAGACAACATGAGTCTTCCAATCACATTACTGCACATAGCCAGTCTGTTATCAAATCTTGCCTCAATTTATTAAATCCATATGGCCTAGATCTCTATCCACTGTGCTATCTAGTGTCTCCTTGCCTTCCTCTCTTTTCTCAAGATCATGATGGTCTTAGTGAAGCACTCTGGCCATCTACCTGCCATCCTTTGTTCTTACCTTGTGAGACTAGCCCATCTTCTCTTTCTGTCATGTAATTCTTTATTATCAGTCTTGTTGGTTTATATTTCAGCCAGCTCATATCCAACATGTATCTCTCCATTGTCCTCTACTCAATAATCATCTTTCATTCTGCAGTGGCAGTGGTGTCTGCATCTCTGCCATAGAGCAACATAAGTAAAATATTTGTATTCATTGAAAAGGTAAGCCTTTGTATTATGGGAAGCTTGGATAAAAGTGCTTCACAATTTTCCAAAAGCAATCCATCCTACTCTTCTTTTTAATTCATGCCCCAGATAATTTTATATATGTATTTGTCCCAGTGGTATGTACTACTGGACAAGCTCTATAAATGTATGTTGAAATCTGATCAATGGGCATTTTCCAACCATTTGACTTCCTATGTGGATGGATAGTCCAAACTCTTGGGTGGCTCTTCAATATCTCTTCAGTGGCTTGATACAACTAATACAATGTCATCTACAAGCATCTGGGGGAACTTGCTATCTCCTGGAAATCTCTCCTCAATATGGTATCTATATTAGATCTCTTCCATCACAGATGCAAATAGTTTTGTTCAGTTTTATGACTGAACATCTCCTGGCTTTATACCTTGCCTTATATTATCAAAGAATCATCAAAGTATCAGGGTCATATTTCTATTGTTACACTTTCTGAGGAATGTTCTTGATATATAAATGAGAGATACTTTATTATAAAAGAGCCTGTAAGTCACCATTTTATTCCACTGAGTAATTTTTTTTCTATAGCCAACAAAAACTAAGCATCACTATCTTATGTTCTCTACATCTTTAGTCAATCACCACATGACAAAGATGTGGTCCATTGTTGGATATTGCTTATGAAAACTTACTCATTTCCTACTAATACTTTATCAAGGATACCCTCATTTCAGATCTAGATGCCCCTTATACTTTATATAAATGAGACAGTCGACACTGATGTTTTCTCAACAATTGTTTTTTTTAAACCAATAAAGTTCAATATTTTTTTCATGTCTTTGGTTTCTTTCCCTTCTTTAGATAAACTTATAAATCATTCCTTCAAAGCCCTTCTGATAATATTGTTTCCAGCATGGATTTCTTTTATATATACACTTGATCTAATCCAGTATTTGCTAAGTCACTTTCTAGGCTCTTTTAATCTCCTTGTAATGACAGTTAATTTAAATTAGTTTTATTTCTGAGATCGCAGACAGTAGTGGTATGATTTTTATTATTTTCATTGCTTTCATTATCACTTTCCATTTTTTATTTCTAAGAACTTACTTAAATAATTCAGATTGAAAGTCTTAATTTTTTTCTCAATACTATTTTTTTCTAATTTATTATAATCTCTGACCTTAGCTCTGAGAAGTTGATGATCTGATATTACACAGATAGCTAACTCAGGGATCATTTCTAATCCATTAATATGGTTTTTCCAGTCAGCTAAAATGTATGGTCTCATTTTCTGTGGTTTCATTTGGAACTCACCATATCTATACCTATCAATCCTTTGTTTGAAGATAGTCTTCACAATATAGAAGTATGAGATTTATATATAATCTACAAGTCTTTGCTCTTTCTCACCTTTTTTTCCTGAATTGTAGTCATCTATTTACTCCCATCTCCTATAAGATTATTATAATATACATATAATTATTCATGTTGCACTTTAAGGTTTGTACACATTATCCAATTCTATCATTATAATAACCCTGTGAGATATTATTTCCATATTTTAGGTGAGAAACATGAGGCCTATGGAGGTTAAGTGACTTGCTCATGGTCAGAGAGCTGGTACTTGTTAGAGGTGGGATTTGAACGCAGTTCTTCCTGACTGTGAGACCAGTTCTCTTTCTAGAAATACTTAGGTAACACCAACTGAGGGGGACTGATTGGAGTAGGCTCTTGGCAACCATCGAAACCAGCCCAGGTCAATTATATATAGAGATATAGATATATATATAGATATATGATATGTATAATATTCTGGGGACCTGAGTTTGAATCCCATCTCTGACCAGTAGGATCTTAGATAAGTGACTTATACTCCCTGGGCTTCAGTTTTATCTTCTGTGAGATGATGGGATTGGACTAAGTGATCTCTCAAAAGTCCTTTCCAATTCTAAGTCTATGATACCTGATCATGAATCTAAAGTCTGCTCAATAGAAGGTGCTGTCAGTATCTTGCTAAATCTAGCACTTTGTTATTCAGTTGTTGTAGTCATGTCTGACTCTTTGTGACCCTATCTGTAGTTTTCTCAGCAGATATACTGGACTAGTTTGCCATTTCTTTCCCTAGCTCATGTTACAGCTCAGGAAATTGAGTTAAGGGTTAAGTGATTTGTCCAGAGTCACACAAGGCCAGGTTTGAACTAAGGAAGGTTAATCTTCCTGACTCTACACCCAGCATTCCATCCACTGTAGCACTTAACTGCCCCAATTCTAGCACTAATTACTAGCAAACTATTAGGAAAAAATTTAGTTTTTCTGCCTTAGTTTCTTAGGCTATGTAAAGCTACTTTAGGAAAGTATTTCTGGAAGTAGAAATTGACATTGTTCAAAATATAAATTAGACAATCATAGAAAAATGACCATATTTTTAGACTTGCTGTGTTACTTTGCTATTACCACAATCAGAGAGGCAAAGCCATTGTCTGAGCAGAAACATAGAAGCTGCTCCCAATGGCCATAACAGGGCATCAACCTATCTACTGACAAAGCTGCCTAGGACAAAAGAAAATATCCTAAATGATTATGGAAGGATTTTAATTCCTTGCCATTAAAAAAAAATTAAGTGCAAGAGGAAAATGAACTTCCTGGTTTCTGACATTGTTAAAGTCTCTAAAATGGGGCTTTTCTTGGCATATCCCTTAAACACTAGTTACTCCATGAGATTTATATTTGTTGTTTGCTGTCAACAGGTGGCCATGGAAGCACAGGTAATATAAGATTCCCAAATAGCCTCTCCTGGCCTGACTGGAGTAGCTCAATCTATCAGGCACCTATTAGTCTCTCCATCTACCTTTTTATATTACAAATCTTTATTACACACTAATTGTTGGATTTAAATGTTTACCCTTATAAATATCACTTAAAGACAAAGAACTCAATAACCTAATAGATAACTTAAAACTAGTTTTAAATTAATTTAATTTTATTGTCCTTCTGGCCTAATTAGAATTCCTTTTGGAGTATGCAGACAATGGAAAATAATCCCACAACCACTGCAAGCTCAGGATGAGAATCCCTCCCAGACCTATGATAGCTATTTTACCTTATCAAAACTAGGCATTTCGGCCCTTGTTTACATGTTGAATCTTTGAAGAGCGAGACCTGTGAAGTTCCATTGGTTGCTAAATCCAAGTTACCTGTCCCGCACTAGCCTCCTCAGCTCCAACCTTTGGTTTCATAGTATCATAGATTTGGAGCTAGAAGGGACTTTAAGCGTTAAGTCCAGTATAAAGAGTTGCCTGGGTCCCCAGAGTGGCCAAGGGACTCACCTGATTCACTAACAAAGACAGCTCTTTATCCACTATGGCATGCTGCCCTTAACCCCTAGAATTAGACTTTGGAATTGAAAAATATATGAATTAAGTGAAAATTGTTATAAAACAATACTGCTGTAGAATATGAAAATACAATTTTTCCCTAGGGCTTTGAAGGAAGTATTTAAGAATCTGTTTACTAGAGGTTATCGTCATTATGATCGTCAACTGAGGAATGACATCTTAGTAATCACCACAATTATAGCTCAAAACCCTGGAGCACCAATGATTGTAAGTATTAATTAGACTGATGCCCTTTGTTTTGCTTAAACACAGCATGTAGCATAATGTGTTGATTGACAATAGATTTATCAATATGGTGGTCAATCTCCTTCCTTCTTTGTCTTCCACTTATTTTTGCACTATTCCATAGATTGTACAGTGAAATAATCTTGGGGAGATCCAGCCTTCCTTTCCTCATCTCCTTAATAACTTCCCCCATTACCTTCTCCCAGTCTTCAAATTGTCCTTCTTTCCAGACTGCTTGTGATGGGATGCAACCTCCTCCGTAATGAATCCATGACAGCTTAGTTTGTACCCCTCGTTATCAATTAACCCATGCTATAACATAACATCATTATTGTTTGGATTGTGATATCACCCTTTTAGACTGTAAATTCCTTAAGGACAAGGTCTATCCCTTACTCATTTTTATATTACCTATAGCACTGGGAACAGTTTCCTAGCTGTACTACTGCAGTCATTCAATGGAGCACCATTCAATGGTGGCATAGTGAATAGGGTGCCAGGCTGGAATCAGGAAGACTCATTTTCTTGAGTTCAAATCTGGCCTCAGACATTTCATAGCTGTGTGACCCTGGGCAAGTCACTTAAAGAGCCAGATAGGGCTGAAAAACCACTGAACAACAATTCATTCAATACATAATTATTGAATTAGACTGAATCCATGAATTTCATAATTACATCAAAAGATTGCATAATGAAAATACTTACATAGTACTTTTAAGGTTTGCAGCATACTTTACATATATTCTTATCTAATTTAGTCCTTATAGCATCCCTCAGGGAGAGATAGGTGCTGTTCTTACATACCCCATTGAGAAAATGGAGACTGACAGAACCAAAGGGACTTGCCCTGTCATACCACCAGTATATATGAGACAAGATTTGAACCCAAGTTTTCCTGACTACCAAATCTAGCACTATCGACTGGACTACCTCAGGCTCATAGTCCCTTGATGCAGAGAAACAGTAGAAATAACAGGTTACATAATCCCTATCAGCTCCATAGGAAGTTGCTCCAGCAGGCTCCTGATCCTAAACTGCATGACATCCTATATAAAAATTTTATATGGCTCTGGGAGCCCCAAGCCAGCTTTGGACACTTGAGCCCCCATATTGGGAGTCAGGGGCTATTTATTTATAGCTTTGCTTCCCTCAACCCCAGCAGAAAGCCTCCCACATACATAACAGGAATTTAATAAATGCCTAATGATGGATGGATTATTCCTTTTAACTAGAACCTCAGTGATTTTCCATAGGTGTTTGAAATAAAAAAAAAGATAAACTCAACACTTAGAACTACAGCTTCCTAACGTGGTTAGTGCCCCGTGTACATCTAGAGACTGCAGGGTAGGCCAGAGAATGGCTTTGGCATGCTTCCACAGTCCTCATTCACATTAGAGTTGAGAGGGGACAACTAGGTGGATCAGGGGATTGGGAGGGCCTGTGCTCAAATCTGACCTCAGACGTTTCCTGAATGTGTGACAAGGGAAAGGCACATTGTCTAATGCTTACTGTTGTTCAGCCTTGGAGCCAGTATAGTACTGATTATAAAACAGAAGATAAGGGTTAAAAAAAAGAAGAAATTAGACTTGAGAGAATTCACAAAATGCTACTAGAAAAAAACAAGGCATCTGTATTCTGCTCTCAGACTAAAAATCTATTTTATATCTTCTTCCATTCTTCAAGTGTTTGTGCATTAAGTAAACAATTTCTGGGGCTTTCTTATTTAAGTGTTTGGTAGGGGGGGGAAAAGGTACCAGTAATGGGACTAGTTCTTCCACTGGCCAAAAAAAAAAAAGTAACAAGACTAGAACTAGCTTGAAACTAAGCTGTTTTTCTACCTTCTAGTCCCACCTTGATGATACAAATATGAATGAAGTGGAAGGTAGTCAATCTCTCTCCAGGTCTAACACATTTTGGATACTCAGGAAATTCTAAAATATAGCTCATAAAATACTCATACCTTATAGGATAGAAAAGTCTGAAAACTAAGAAATGAACATTTGAAAATGGCCAATAATCAAGGGCAGCTCGGTGGTTCAGTGGATAGAGAGCCAGGCCTGGAGACAAGAAGTTTGGGGTTCAAATCTGGCCTCAGACACTTTCTAGCTATGTGACTTTGGGCAATCCACTTAGCCCTTGCTTAACCCTTACTGCTCTTCTGCCTTGGAAACAATTCTAAGACAGAAGGTAAGGGCTTAAAAAATAAAAAGAAAGAAAAGAAAAGATGACCAATAATCATAGCTTCCAAAAAAAAATCACAAGCATATTTGGCCATTTACCTTTCATTCCCTGCTTGTAAATGGGCAGATTGTAGATAATTTAAGAAAGCAAACAAGAGGCCCCAATAACATCCCTACCCAAGGGCGTTATTTTCCAGGTATTTATATTGAAATTATAATTTAATATCCTATATGTCTTATCGCTTTGTTAGGAAAGTGGATTTACCAGAGATTTGATACTCTTTGCAACATTTAACGAAGGTAAGATTTTAATTGTTTTCAATTATTTATTGTAACATCAGTGCTTTGTGTCTGTTCCTAGTTCTATAACCTAATTGTGATTACTTTGATATGATTCCAGTTGTAATGTTGCTATAATTTTATTTTCAGTTAAAAGTAAGGATCCTTTGGTAAAAGGACTTAAACTTTCCAATAGCTATGAAGACTTTGAGCTGAAGAAATTGCTGTTTAATGTAATTGTGATTTTATGTAGAGATTTACCAACTGTACAGGTAAGGAGCAAGCAAGCAAATAAGGAAAATATACTTGAAAATTATTTAGCTTTATTTTAGTCTAGAACCCTCCCATTCTGTATTTTCATTTTTTCTTTTGTATCTTAAGTAGTAAATACTTAACAAATTCTTCTTGATGATGTGGGGAAGCTACATGGCATGAGTAGATAGAATGCCAGGCCTGGAGTGGGCAAGTTACTTAACCTTATTTGCATAAGGGAAAACACAAAAACACATACAGATGCTGCTTTTTTAAAATTTAAACTCATACACTCCACCTTAGTAACAATTCTAAGACAGAAGAGCAAGGACTAGGCAACTAGAATTTAATTACTTGCCCAGGTTATCCATAGGTAGGAAGTATCTAAGGTTAGATTTGAACCCAGGTCCTCCCGATGCCAGACCTGGCACTCTAGCTGCCCCCAGAACAGATATTTCTTGATGGATTGATTTTTTTTAACCACAGCAAAGTAGGAAAATTAGCTAACTTAAAATTCAGCTTTTAAAAATTGTTCTCAGTCTCCCTGCTCATAAGCAATGTTGGATCATATAAACCAAGGAAAGAAGAAAAACTAAGACCCTTGATGGGTCCATAAATAATTCTGAGGGTTCCATTTAGCCAGGTGGTCAGCCTGGTTTTCTCATCTCTGTCTGACAGTGGAGCAGAGAGTACTCTGGTTATGGCGTCTCACAAGCCAGGAGGACATGGCCAGCTCTGAATGTATTAAAAATCTTAGGCCAAAAGTTTATTTTTACCCCTTATTTCTTTCTCTTTTTTTTTGGTCCCAACAGCCCCTCTTCCCAATTGGATGAAGCCCATCCTGGTTCAGAGGCCAGGGTGCTGTTGCTCTCTGTTCAGCCTCCCCACGTTTATCAGCGACCTTGTAAACTTCCCTCACGCTGCCTCTTGGCCTTCAGAGATCCACCCCAAAAATTCCATCTCAGCTATTTTCTTTGAACTCCCCAGGGTACTTCAAGTACAAATGCTCTATATTTCAGTACAAACCTTGGACCATGTTTTCTTTTCTGTTTCAAATATTTTTCTTAACCGCAGACTCCTAATCATTTGGCAAGAGAGCCATTTTTCCCTGCATATTTTCAACCTTTAAAAATATTTGGATAAAAAGCTTTCGGAATTGAACAACATTTACAGGATGGTACCTAAATTGTGAAAACTTTGAATCATCCTTAGTCCTCATCTAAAACCTCCTCAAATGCCCAGGATACCCTTTACACATACAGACAAAGTGGAAAAAAAAACAGTGGAAATACCACATTTTAAAACAAATTTTGGCTCTCTTATAGCCTAAATTTCTTCATTGTAGACAAGGTATAAAAATAACCAGAATTTTCTAGGATAGTTCCAGTTTCAAGGGAGAAAATAAAGTATACATTTAAAAAGACCTTGTGAAATCGGTATCCTTTGTCAGATCATAAGTCTCAATTTTGATGAAGAAAATATAATCACTGTAGATGAAGAAAATTTATATTAGAAGTGTATATCTAGTCATATTTAGAATAATTTTTAACAGATAAATCAGAATGTACATATTCAAATGAGCATCTCCTTCAAAATAGTCATCATGAGAGATGGCATAAGTATACCAAAAAGGGGGCAGCTAGGTTGCTTATTGGATAGAGAGCCAGCCCTAAGGAAGAAAGGTTCTGGGCTCAAATTTTAATTTAGATACTTCCTAGCTATATGACCCTGGACAAGTCACTTAGCTCCAGCTGCCTAGTTGTTACCATTCTTCTGCCTTGGAATAAAATAAATCAATTAAAAGCCAGTAGGTAAGAATTTTTTTTTTAAATTTAAATGAGTATACCAACAATTGCTGGAAATGGTTTTAGAGTCCCTCTTTGGAATTATCTTCAAAGCCTGTATCCTGCTTTTTTTAATCCCTTACCTTCTGTCTTAGTATCATTTCTAAGACAGGAGAGTGGCAAGGGTTACGCAATGAAGGTTAGGTGACTTGCCCAGGGTCACACAGCTAAAAAGTATCTGAGGCCACATTTGAACCCAGTTCCTCTTGACTCCTGGCCTGGCTCTCTATCCACTGTGCTATCTAGCTGCCTCTGCATCATATTATTTTAAAACTCCTGAGAAACGGTAAATTTTTGCACCTTGAAGTTAAATTTGAATTTCTGAAGTAGTCAAAAGACATTCAAATCGAAGTCTTTTATATTCACATTTAAACTTGGGAATCAAAAAGTAAGCATGACTATAAAGTAATGAGCCTGGGCTTCTTAGCACAGAAAGTGTCCCTTTTGGCAGTGTCACTGAAATGGGTATATCCATTCAGGTGTATTTTTTTTTAACCCTTCCCTTCTTTCTTAGAATCAATACTGTGTATTGGTTCCAAGGCAGAAGAGCAGTAAGGGCTGGGCAATAGGGTTAAGTGACTTGCCCAGGGTCACACAGCTAGGAAATGTCTGAGGCTAGAGTTGAACTCAAGACCTCCTATCTCTAGGCCTGGCTTTTTATCCACTGAGCTACCCAGCTGCCCCCTCTGGTGATATCACGTTAAATACCACGTTGCTTTATGATAACACTTCCAGTGAGTACTATGATTTTCAAAATTGGTCAGAGCACACGTCAGAAATGGTCTCATTTTTAACATGCTGCAAATTCATTTTGATGACCTTTCCTGAATTTCTTCCAACTGATTTGTTACTAATTGGGCAGGCAAAAATGTATGTGGCCATCAGAGACTGCACCAAAATCTCTTTGATTCATTTGGTCACATACAATTTTCATCCTAACTGAAAAAAAAAATGGTTTATAGTCAGTTTGGTTTGTGTTTCTGTACCGGGGGAGGGGGGGGGGGGTTGAAAGCAGTTTTCTAAAAAAACACACACAAACAGAAATAAAGACTAATGGGAAGCAGAAGGGGGAAAAGGATCATCTTCTCCAAAGATAATGCCTTTAAGCTTGCATGAATCTTGCTTTTTTTCTTAAAACATAGATATTAATTGAAGGTAAAACTGTGGAAGCTTTATTTACATATGTTAAAAAAATTGAAAGACACAAGGTAATTGAATGGTCAGCTGCCCAGCTCGAGGAATTACAGCTCCACGCCATTGCCACCTTGGCCTCAGTGGCCCCTTTGTTGATAGATGACTACCTGGCCTGCAATGGCAATTCTCGAATTCTGATGTTCTTAGAGTGGTGTGTAAATGAAGGTGAGTGGACTGGGAAAGCCCTGACCATCACCTCCTCTTCTTAGAGCAAGAGTAGGACTGTGCTTTGCCACACACAATATAGAAGATGGAACACGATTGATTCAAACAAATGTGTTGGTGACGATGGGTGGGTTTTGGTTTTATATGATGATTCTCTTACAAAAATGAACACTATGGAAATATGCTTTGCATGATGATACATGTATAACCGAGATCTAACTGCTTGCCAGCTCTGGAAGAGGCAGAAGGAAAGGAGGGAGGGAGATGATTTGGATATATAAAACTTGGAAACCTTATATGGAAATTTATTACATGTCATCGGTAAAAATAAAACTTCTTAATAATAAAAAAATTAAATTAATGGGACAGCTAGGTAGCTCTGTGATTGGAGGGCCAGACCTGGGGGGAGAGAAGTCCTGGGTTCCAATGTGGCCTCAGACACATCCTAACTGTGTTTGTGTGTGTGTGTGTGTGTGTGTGTGTGTGTGTGTGTGTGTGTGTGTGTGTATGGGGGGAGAGGGGACAAGTCACTTAACCTTCATTGCCTAGCTGCTCTTCTGTCTTGAAGCCCATACTTAGTTTTGATTCTGAGAGAAGGTAAGGGTTAAAAAAAATGTAAATGGCAGAGCACATCAGCTTCTATAAGATCTTGTGATTCCATTTAGAAACCGTTTATTACTATCCAGCAGGGCCACCTAATTCCACTAAATTTCCATATAATTTATGATGTTTAAATCTCTGGCATAATAAAATGTTCTATGCATCAAGTATTTTTAGCTTTAAGCACACAGCTCTTTTTCACGCAGCTTTTTTCACAGAATGCTTGCTACGCAGCAAAATGAAATTTTTGTTTTTCTGTCTTCTTAGAAACCTTCTTTAGCCAAGGCAACAGTTTCCATGGCACGGGTGGCCGTGGCAACAAATTTGCCCAATTACGCTACACTTTAAGGCTTTTGAGAGCCATGGTGTCCCTCAGTAATGAAGTTGTAAACCAGGATCTCTTTGATCAGGGAGCAATTAAGCAACTGATAGGTAAAGTATGACTTATGATAGTTATTAATGAAAATTATAAAAATATGTGGAACATCATACTACATTATAAACACACACAGATCCAACTGGGATTTTTGCTTTGATAGCTAGAAAGCTTATATGATTTCTGCTGTATTTGGCATCTCTTTATGAACAATAGATAATCCATACTGCAGTAAGTTCTGAAGCTAATAATTATCAGTTTTCTTTAAATTACTTCAAGTTACAACATATTTGAATATGTATAAATTTAGGTTCATTTATCTCATTTATTTGTTGATATTTTTAGTCTACTCTAGTTAAGTCCTATTTTTTCTGGCAATACGATTACTGCCTCTAACTGTGCTATTTAGTCTTGTCTTTTGTTTTGTTTTGCTAATTGAGAAAATCTATGTTTTCCCGAGCCATAGGGCATCCCAGAAAGCTCATCTGTTAGCATGAGGTGGATCCAGAACTGGTTTACCCCAGAACAGCAATTAATGGATTAATATCAGTATGAATCAAAGTCTCTAATACAGTGTCCCTGGATTCTTTGTTTAACCTGTTCCCTCTAACGTTTTGGACACTGTGTTCTTTTAGTGTAACCTAAACTCAGCACCGTGGTAATTGTGGTGGTAGAGAAAGGCAGCCTGCCATTAAATTGAGAGAGCTAGCTTCAGAAATTACTCTTCAATTCCTATCTCTAATGCATACCATCTGAGTGACCCTTTGTTCTCAGCCAAGCCTATGCTGGTCAGGCCAGTGATTCATGTTCTACATTTAAAATGCACTTTTGGATCAGAAAATGCAATAAAAGCCCTTTTTACCCAGAATCATGCAGGAAAAGAACATAGCTTTCAACTCGCCTTCATTGTTACCAGGTTGGAAACTCACAAAGCCATTCTCTGGAGGCAATAACTTCTACTCAGGTGTAACTTCTGACCCCATCCCTTCCCAGCAACTGTACTGGGTCTCTCTCACAGTTATATTCTAGGTGGCAAAGAAGCCAAATACACCCCAGCCTTAAAGGACCCAATCAGTTTACCTGCATCTAGAACCAACCATCAACTAATGGATAATGTGCTAAGCTAAGCCACCCAAGAAAAAGCTAAAGGGTTCAGGAGGGAAAGGAAAAGGAGGAAGAGGCAGCCTGGTGTGGCGGGAAAGTCAACATGACTCCACTTTCCACCTCATAGCATGGTCAAGGCTGGCTGCTCCTCTGCAGAGAAGGTTCTAACTCATCCTACCTAGTGCCTCCACCAATAAGCACATACCCTGCTACACCCTAGGCAAGGCCTCCAGGCAATCCCAAGATCAAAGAAGGAAGTGATCTGTATTGATCATTCCTCACTGGACATTCATAAACTGTTGAATTCATAGTTTTGGTTCCCCACCCTAAATAAATACAACATAAAAGCTCCCATTATCTTTTATTCAAGTCAATTGAGTCAAAATGTTGTAGAACAATTGCATTTGAACATTTTGATCAATTGACTTGGCTAAGAGCATAAATGGAAACACCTGTCATATTTTTGGATGATGCCAAGTTGGGTCCCATACTACATGATGGATAACAGAATTGGAATCCATAAGGATCTCACCAGGATATAACTATGACTTAAAGCAATAAAGTCCCACCCAATGATTTTAGAAAATCAGCTGCACAAATGAAGATTAGGGGAGGCATGGCCAGCCAACAGAATCATAGGGTCCTAGACTTAGAACTGGAAGGTCCTTTGGAGCCTTTCTAGACCAACCACTTCATTTTATAAAACATGAGAGTAAGAGAACTTAAGTGCCTTGTCCAAAGTCACCAATGATAAGAAACAGCTAAGATTTGGACCTATTTGGTTCTTGGGCAAACCAGAATTCATTCTGCTGTTTCACATTACCTCACAGCTCATTGAATAAGCCTTAACCTTAATGTGAGTTGGTCATGACATGGCAGCCCTCAGAATGCTAGTTTTTTAAACATAGAGTTTGAAGTTCCATTAGGCCTTGTGCAGGTCAAATTTTACTTAAAGTGTTATTTTCAGTTCTGGGGAGTATATATTAGGGAGGAGATACTTGACAAGCTAGAGCAAAGGTTTTTAACCTGGGGTTAAACCTATTATTTTGCTAACCCTCTTCATATAATTGGTTTCATTTGTATTCCTGTAATTTATGCATTTAAAAACATTCTGAAAGGAGGTCCACGGGTTTCACCAGACTTCCCAAAGGGGTCCATGACACACACAGAAAGATTTATGAGTCCTTGAGCTACAGCAAATAAAGAGGACAGCAGGTATTGATTGGTGGGGTTGAAGCTGAGATGTGTGAGAATCAGTTCAGTCAATGATTCATCACCAACCATTAATTATACTTAATTAATTATACTGCTGGAAATGTTTAGCCTGGAAAAGAGAAGCACATGAAATCTGGATTCACAAGATTTAGAATAGAAGGATATCAGAAGGAGATCCTGTAGAAGAAGAGTCAAAATCATTTTGCCCATCGCAAAAGGGTGAAGGACAAAAGTTGATGACTTGAATTTGGTAAAAGAAAGAATTTCCCAACAAGTAGAACTATTCAAAAGCAGAATGGGATGCCTTAGAAGGGGAACATCTTTCTCATTCTGTGATTTAGTTTCACAATTTAAAGGAACAGAAAGCCCCATGTTCTAACTACAGTGTTTATATAGACATACATACAAGAAGGTTAGAAGAAGGACATGTATTCTCCTCTACCTACAGGTCCCTGACTTTCTCTAAGCTCCAAAAATTAGACACACAACTGCTCCCAAGAAGTCAGCTCTATCTAGACAGTAGCCTGACCACCAAATGACCTGTAGATGTTAGGGGATAGGCAATTTTATCCTAGGGTAGACAAACTATCTAGTTCCAATCTTCTAATCTAAGCAAAGCAAGTTCCAGCCAATTTTGAATACCCCACCAATACAGTCAGATAAAGCTAACCATATGAGATTATTACAACTCCTTTGAAGTAAGAAGTTGTACTCTTGCATGTTTATCAGTCCCACTAGCTATCTATCTTAAATCATCTGGCTAAGGAGGCCTGATCCAAATGGGTTACATCAGGAAAATTTCACATAGGTGCTAGATCAGTACTTACCTAGAAGGTTACAGATAATAATTCTTGTTCAGGCACAGGTGGTACCAACTGAAGTCTAAGCCCCTCTCAACTGAATAATTCTGTGAGTAGACCACTTAGACCCAGGAAACATAAAGAAATAGTCAAGAATAAAGTTAGAAAGGTGGGCTGAACTTTTATCTGGAAGAGCCAAATAGAAACTATGCACTGAAGTACTCTTGCTACATAGCTCCCAAAGTTGGCAGTTCTGTTCCAAATGATTCAGAAGAGACCGTTTGTTCTTTTTGTCCTCTACTTTATCTGATATCAAATTTACAAAGCTTCAGACTCAGGAAATGTGTTAATCAAGTGATGATCTTCTTATTCTGTGTTAATTCAAATAACATCTAAAGCTTTCAACTTTAAAATTCTTATCTTACCAGGAATCTTAAAAAGTGCAGTGTACACATTTAAGGAAGAGGCCATTGTTTTGGAAATTAAGTCAGATATATTACTTATCTTGTCTTGCATTTGTGAAAATCACATTCATAGGAAGGTATGTATTCCCCTGAGTTAATAAACTATGTGTTATATAACTCTTGATTATCTAAAATAATGGAAAACAGTATTAGTACAAGTCATTCAGGAGTTTATTCACATTCCCAGAGAAGTATGAATCCTAAAGCCTGGAGAATCAAAGGGTCAGAGAGCTCTGACAGAAATTCTTTTTCTCAGATGACAAACAGTTGTAATTATTAAAAACGATAGTTGTAAACTATTAAAAACAATAAAGTCAACTGAAGTGAGAAATAGTAGAACGTGACAGATTACAAAGTGAATGGTATGAGGAGAGGCAACCTTATGGCCAGCAGATAACCTATGCTACAGAAAATCTCTATTTCAATGACCCAAGATTATTTGTAACATCACATGTATTTTTACAAAGCGACAATTGTACTCAGCAAAGGAATATACTAAGGGGAGAATGGAGGGAAAGAACAAGAATTAAAATTCAAATTTAAAAAGGAATTAAATGTTTTGTTCCAGAAACATTATCATGGTTAGTCCCATCTTTTGAAACTATTCATTTGAAAGAACTAGTGACAGTATCTCTGACTAAATAGTTATAAATTGTTTAAATCAACCTTGGGCAGAGTACAAAAACAGACTAAGGAAAAATAATGAACAAAATTACTTAAGTATTATAATTTTAATTAATATATAATAAAATAAAGATATGTTTATATGTAACATAATTTATAATAAAATCATTACAATTTAAGAATTAGCTTACTAATTAAGATTGTAATAAACCTTTCGTAAACAGGAAGCATTTGGAACTGAAGGAGTGGATATAGTTCTTCACCTAATGAAAGTAGACCCTAAAAAGTTTCAGAGTGGATTAGGTCATAATCGACTTCTTTTTAGTACATTGGACTGCTTGTGGTAAGTATTTGGCAGTAATTATGGTTAGATCTTGTAAAATAATAGAAGTAGAAATGATCCCTAGTCAATTCTTGTATGTTTAAACCATGCCAGAAAGATGACGCTCCCACATTTCTTTAAAATTCCTAAGAACTAAGACCTTCTTCTTTAGGTTTATGGTAAAGCAGTTTAGTCTCTCAATCTTAATTTCAAAAAAATTCTTTCCGTCTCTACCCTAACTACCCTTACATCATTTAAGCACATCCTCATTTAAGCACATCCCAGGAGAAACAAAGCCATTTGCCATTACTCATACAGTTGCCTTCACATACTCCAATGTCTGGTAAGGCCATTTTCAGGCTTCATTTTAAGAGACTAAAGAATTCCTTTAACCTCTCTTTGTAAGTGCTATTTCCATAACGTTTTAATACTTTTCATCCGTGTAAACAACCTCACCCATTGTTTCTCTAAATGGCAATTTTCTAGATGGAGAAAACAACTTAGTACTTATTACTTTAAGGCTTCACACTTCTTTTTTTATTCTTTCTTCAATGCAGTAAATTCATGAGCTATATGGCAATGCACTACACATGCTAAACTAATTCTCATTACACCCTTCCAAAGACACCATCTCCAGGAGTTTGTAGGTCTGCTGAACTCATTTCACAGATATACGTGGGCAAGAGACAGGGCTGCCAACAATCCCTTAGTGGTAGAGAAGAAAGAACACATGGGTTCTTTGAGAGCAGATCCTGATCCTCTAAATTTTGTCTCTCTCAAAGCCTATTATAGTGCTCTGTGCTGAATTGTGCTTAATGAGTGTTTGTTATATTTTGTTGGTGAACCAAGCATCTATCTAGGATTTCCCAAATAGAATTAAAGAGTACAAAACATGTCTTTGACTTACACAGTCTTTTCATCTTATGCTGCATGAAGAGCATCATGGCTCTGTCCTGTTGATACAGAATACATAGGTTATACTATTTTTTCATTTTTATTTAATTAATTGATTTACAATATTTTTCCATGGTTACATGATTCATGTTCTTTTCCTCCTTCTTCCCACCCCCTTCCCATAGCCAACACACAATTCCACTGGGTTTTACATGTGTCATTGATCAAGACCTATTTCCATATTATTAATATTTGCATTAGGGTGATCAATTAGAATCTACATCCCCAATCATGTCCCCATCGACCCATGTCATCAAGCAGTTGTTTTTCTTCTGTTTCTGCTCCCACAGTTCTTTCTCTCAATGTGGATAGTATTCTTTCTCCCTCAGAATTGTCCTGGATTATTGCATTGCTGCTAGTAGAGAAGTCTATTACATTTGATTATGTCACAGTGTATTGGTCTCTGTGTACAATGTTCTCCTGGTTCTGCTCCTCTCACTCAGCATCAAGTCTTGGAGGTTGTTCCAGTTCACATGGAATTCCTCCAGTTCATGATTCCTTTGAGAACAATAGTATTCCATCACCAACATATACCACAGTTTGTTCAGCCATTCACCAATCAGAGGGCATTCCCTTATTTTCCAATTTTTTGCCACCACAAAGAGTGAGGCTATAAATATTTTTGTATAAGTCTTTTTCCCTATGATCTCTTTGAGTATAAACCCAGCAGTGATATGGCTGGATCAAAGGGCAAACATAGTCTTTTATCGCCCTTTGGGCATAGTTCCAAATTGCCATCTAGAATGGTTGGATCAATTCACAACTCCACCAGCAATGAATTAATGTCCCTACTTTGCCACATCCCCTCCAGCATTTATTACTTTCCTTTTCTGTCATGTTAGCCAGTTTGCTAGGTATGAAGTGGTACCTCAGAGTTGTGTTGATTTGTATTTCTCTAATTATAAGAGATTAGAACACTATTTCATGTGCTTATTGATAGTTTTTATTTCTTTATATAAAAATTACCTATTCATGTCCCTTGCCCATTTATCAATTGAGGAATGGCTTGCTTTTTTGTATAATTGATTTAGCTTCTTATAAATTTGAGTAATTAGACCTTTGTCAAAGGTTTTTGTTATAAAGATTTTTTCCCAATGTGTTGCTTCCCTTCTAATTTTGATTGCATCAGTTTTATTTGTACGAAACCTTTTTAATTTAATATAATCAAAAATTTTTTTTGCATTTTGTAATATTTTCTAACTTTTACTTGATCTTAAAATCTTTCCTTTCCCAAAGATCTGACAGGTATACTATCCTATGTTAACCTAATTTACCTATAGTTTTCTTCTTTATATTCAAGTCATTCACCCATTCTGAGTTTATCTTAGTGTAGGGTGTGAGGTGTTGATCCAAAACTAATCTCTCCCACACTCCAATTTTCCCAGCAGTTTTTATCAAATAGTGGATTTTTGTTCCCAAAGCTGGGATCTTTGGATTTATCATAGACTGTCTTGCTGAGGTCACTTACCCCAAGTCTATTCCACTGATTCTCCCTTTTGTCTCTTAGCCAATACAATATTGCTTTGATGACCACTGCTTTGTAGTACAGTTTAAGATCTGGTACTACTAGGCCCCCTTCCTTCATTTTTTTTTTCATTATTTCCTTGGATATTCTTGATCTTTTGTTCTTCCAAATGAACTTTGTTATGGTTTTTTCTAATTCAGTAAAAAAGTTTTTTGGTAGTTCAATGGTTATGGCACTAAATAAGTAAATTATTTTGTGTAGGATTATCATTTTTATTATGTTAGCTCGTCCTACCCATGAGCAATTAATGTTTTTCCAATTATTTAGATCTAGTTTTAATTGTGTGGAAAGTGTTTTGTAGTTGTGTTAATAGAGTTCCTGTGTTTGTCTCGACAGATATTCCTAAGCATTTTATATTGTCTAGGGTGATTTTAAATGGAATTTCTCTTTCTAACTCTTGCTGCCAGGATATGTTGGAAGATTATACTATCTTCACAGGGGGGTAAAGGTTAGTTTGACCAACAAAGGTAGTGTGCCCTTTCCAGTCCTTTCTCTGACTTCCAAGGAGATGTATTAAAAAGTCCAGGACACTGAGCAGCTCACTGCCAAGCCTAGAGACAGGAGGTCCTGGACTCAGATCTGTCTTAGATATATCTAAGCTGTGTGACCCTGGGCAACTCACTTAGCCCCAAATGCCTAGCCCTGACCACTCTTCTACTTTGGAACTTATATCTTTTAAGACAAATGGTAAGGGTTTAAAAAAAAAGTCTAGGATACTGTCAGACCTACTACCTATCAGATTCACTCTAAAATGTATCTCTTTTACCTTTTGAAACAAAAACAGGCATTCTTTTAAACTAATACGTACATAATTATGTTTTGCCAATGAATTGTGACAGTGAGACCAGGCTCCCCTTTATGTGCCTACAGTCATTGTGATTAATATATCTTAAGAAAGTAAATATTATTTTTAAAGATAAATATACTTATCATTTTGATACATTAAAAGCACTGTGTATCACCTACATCCACATTTTATTTTTATATTTTGAGAACATAAAGTCTTTGGCTTAAGTGAATGATTTAAATTTCATTTGGAATACCTATTAAATGAACAAAATATACCATAAATTATGTTTGTGTCTATTTAGGTGCTGCATTTTGGGATGTTATACCTTGGAAGACTACTTTCTTGAAAAAGAAGGCATTTTTCTACTTTTGGATCTGTTAGCTGTAAGTATTAAAATAATAATAACAACTACTAAAATTTATATAGTACTTAGTGTGTCAAGCACTGTGCTCAGTTCTTTACACTTCCCTCATTTGGTCCTCACAAAAACCTTGAATGGTAGGTGCTATTATTATCCCCATTTTTCAAATGAGGAAACTGAGGTAAAATGGCCTAAGATAATAGCCAGTAAATGACTAAAGTCAAATATGAACTCAGATCTGCCTGGCTACAGACCTGGCTTTCTATCCACTGTCCCTCCCAAAAGTTAGAAGTATAAAACAAAAAAATGTATCTAGATATGCTCTGAAAGTATTGCTCATGGGTTTTTTCCATCCAAGATATGAAATTTTTAAGGACTGAATTGTACTTAGAAAAAAATACTTCAGAGCTAAATCCATTTTGTATGACTATTACGTGCCGTGATTCAGTAATCCTTTGTTTGAAAATGAATAGAAGTAGTAGGGAGAAGCACCCCACAGAAAAGAGAGCTGTGTGCATTAGCTGTGGCAGTGAATTCAGAGACGCCCATTGGCCCAAGAATGATTTCCCACCAGTCTCATGGCTGCTTTTATTTGATGAAGATGAAAAGGAAATCTAAAATCTGCCTTAACTATTTCCACTACCGCTAGAATTTCATGGAACACAAATTCCTTTCTTATATGTCTAGAGCCAGTTTGATTTATGAATTTTACAAAAGATAAATATACATTTGGGGGATAAATATAAATAGTATGTTAATTTTGAATACATTTTAAAACTGACCAAGTAATTTCCATTTTTATTCTGTTGAAAAACTAGTATGAAGGGTATATAATTATTATCAATATGTAGAGAATGTCAATATTGTTAATATTTGGCTTAAAGAATTTTATTTTTTAAATCCTTATCTTTTCTCTTAGAATAAATACTGTATATTGGTTCTAAGACACAAGAGCAGTAATAGGGGTTAACTGGTTTACTCAGGGTCACACAACTAGGAAGTGTCCGAGGTCATATTTGAACCCAGGTCTTTGTGCCTGGCTCTCAATCCACTGAACCACCTAGTTGTCTCTAAGATAAGTTTTTTTTTTAAGAATTTTTTAAAGTGGAAAAAAAATGTCTCCTTAAGACTTTCTCACTGAATTGTATCCATAGAACTGCCACATTTGGCTGAGCCTCACTATTCATGACTCCTATCAGTTTAAAATTTTGTGTTCTCTCCTGGGAAAGGAACATGAGCTTTCTTTTTAAACTGTATGAAGGAAAGTGAGCAGAGGCTAATCAAGTAGAAGTAAGGAAAAAATCATGAGAAAGTATAGCTTTTAAAATGAGGTTAATGAGAATGAAACACTGACCAGAAAATGGTAGCAAGTGGAATATTTGTCTATATTGGACCATAGAAATGGGTGAGAGAAAACCAACCACTTAGTGCTTGCTAGGGGAATTAAAGGACTCAGTTTTATCAACTGGTCCAAGTAATCCTGGAGACCGACTCATTCTAAACGAAATTACAAGAGAATTCACATTAAAATACTTTCTTTAAGTTGTAATAAATACATGGGTCTATGTTGTGTGTGTGTTTATATATATATATATATATATATATATATACACATGTATATATAATACATATGGCATATATACTCCAAAGCAAATGGCATTTTATTATCAGCTGATCATCTCGTTCTCTCCTCAGTAAGAAAATCTCTGTAAGCAAATTAATAGTCTAAAGTTTTATAGTAAATGGAGTTTGTATAGTTAGGCATAAGTCCAATACCAGTCAAAGTACCTGATTTTTGCTCCTATGACATTTAACAGAGGATTAGCATTTAGAGCTGGAAAGGGGTCTTAGAGATCATCTAAAATAACCCCTTTTTATCTTAAAGATAGTGAAATTAGAATCCCAATTTAATGCCTTAACCAAAACCCCACAAGAGTATCCCAAAGTTTAATCTGAATTATGATTTATCTCTCTCCAACTTTTACATGTTTGGATGTATTTTCCATTGTACTGTATGCATTATGTCTGCCCATTTAAACAGATTATCCCTTATATTGCTTAATTGAATTCTTCCTATCTTTAAGAAAAGGGATTAGAAAAACAATACAGAAACATGTCTCTTTGATTCTAAGGGCAATGTTTCTTTCAACCTTTTTTTCTCTCTCTTTTTCTTAAGTTAAACAAAAAAAACTTCTGTAATCTCATTCTTGGAATAATGGTGGAATTTTGTGACAATCCCAAAACCTCTGTTCATGTTAATACTTGGAGAGGAAAGAAAGACCAAACAGCTGCCAATCTCTTAATTAAATTGTGGAGAGAAGAAGAAAAAATCTTAGGAGTAAAACGTGATGAAGATGGGAAGATAATTGGTAAATATAAGCATATTCATAACAATGAATGGATTAAAGCAAAATGAACAAAACAGACATTTTGGGAACAGAGTGGCTCAAAAGTATCAGAAAAATATCAAGGAGCTTCAGCCTTGATAGGGATGAGTTGAAAATACAATAAAATCTTCCTGCCAAATGGTTAGCAGAAGCCCCCAGTTATAGGGAAATCACTTTTACTAGTTCCTTGTAGAGGTGTTTGTTGTTTTTCCAAGTTTTCTCCCTTAAAGAAGACCAAATCACCCTTGTTATTATTGTTGTTATTATTAACCTTTGTGTTGATTTCAGCTCCCCCATCTTGTAGATGAAGAAACTAATAGTAATAATTGCTCAAACTTTTGTTTGAGTTTTAAAGTTTGTAAGGTTCTCCTTCCAACAATGTTGTAGATAGGAAATATAAATATTATCACTTTATATGAATGGCAAGTCTCAAAGAGCTTCAGCCACTAAGTATCAGAGGCAAGTTCAAACCCGACTCTTCTAACTCAGAAGTCTAGTATACTCCCCACAATACTACCTTGTTGAATAAAAAGTCATTTATTATGAGTGTTTCCCCTAAATAACCCTCAATGAATGTGTTAATGGAACCCCCCAAAATCACCTCTGTTGTAGCTAGCATATGCTGAAAATTTATATTAGATCCTGAGCGATATGGCACAAGCCCCAAGGACCAATCAACTTGACACCAGAGCTGGACTCCTCATCAGGCTCCTTTTCTTGTTTAAACCCTTACCTTCTTTCTTAGAATCAATACTAATTTTCTGTTCCCAGGCAGAAAAGCCATACTGACTAGGTAGTTGGGTTAAGTGACTTGCCCAGGGTCACACAGCTACGAAGTGTCTGAAGGCAGATTTGAACCCAGGACTTCACATTTCTCAGCCCGGCTATCAATCGACTGAGCCATCCAGCTTCCCCCAATTGAATCCTATTTTTCTGTTGACTTACATTGTTGCTTCAGCTATGTTTTATTATCATTTTAAATTTATTTTAAATATGTCATTGAATCCCAATATCATTACTTTAGATTTTTTTATTCCTGTGATCTCCCTGAAAATTACTACATATCTTCAACTTCTTTATCATGTAATAAATGACAAATAAGTCATCAATTCATTAGAGAAGTTGAATTCTTTAAGGAATCTCTTGGGAAAGGATGAATTGTTTCACAAAAACCTCTTACTTGATTTGGTTTATAAGTTTAACAAATGCATTTATATTATATTCTAGCAATATAATATAAATGCATTTATATTATATTCTATTAATATAGTAACCCAGACTCTAGTTTTACAAAGTAAAACTGGAACTAAGTATTATTGCCTAGCGATTGCTTGCCTTAATAGATTAGAAAGTACTTTACACATAGTTTGTACTAAATGCTGAAGCATATTAAAAATCTTATAAGTGAATATAAGTTCAAAGGAACATGAGAATACCTTAAAATAATTTTTTCTCTTTAGTTTACTATTGCCTGTGAAGCAATGCTTCCATGACTAATTTATGCACATGAAAGTTTGAATCATACAATTGTAGGTTTGTACGTTTCCTCAGAAGTCATCTTGTGCAAATCCAACCCTAGTTACAAATTATTTTTGCAATATCTCCAACAAACCTCTAAGCATTAGACAGTTTTTCTCACATTGAGCTGGAATTTGCCCAATTACAATTGGGCAAAAAAAGCTTCCATTCATTCTCCTAAATCTCTTCTCCAATTACAAATCAAGGAGGTTTAATCCCTCTCCCCCAAGACAACCTTTCATACATTTGAACACTGCTGTCATCTCCTTCCCTTGTTGTTTTGTCTCTCAGCTAAACATCCCCAGTTCCTCCCACAGATTCCTACCAATAGTTTCTAGCCTGAATAACCTCAGGACCCCTGGGCCTTACTGCCCACCCAATGCTGAACCTTTTAGGTTTCTGGGCCCTTCCAGCTGCCCTGCAGCTGAACTCTCTGTCTGGTATTGTCTGCCCAGTGAAAGCAGGACCTCCTTGAAAACAAGGGATTCTCAAGATTTTTCTTTTTGTATTCCCACTACTTAGCACAGCCCTGGGTATATAATAAGCACTTGATAGATTTCTTTTCATCCATGCATCCATTCATTCCTTTCACTCTCCAGGTTGCTTCTCCCTGGGCAAAATCATGCTTTTAAAAGCAAGCTACACTTTGTCCCCATTCCTCTATTACCAGAAATCTCACATTGATAAAATAAAGATTAATGACATGTACTATATAGTTCATTAATGATATCCCACTATATATGTGTGTGTATAGATATATGTATGCATGTTTCCTAACAATCTTTTTAGTATCATCGTTTTGTTTAAACTCTAATTACTCTAGTTATTTATTTTAAACTGGAAATTATTTCCCCTAACAGACTTTGAGTTCCTCCTTTTAATATTGCAAGTTAATCATCATCTTTACTACTTTTTATTTTTGAATTACTGAATTATAGAATAATTTTATTTATATTATAGCACACAAAAAACAAAAGATAAAATGTCATTCTTAATCTGAAATTATTTAAGAAGTATCAGAATTAAACTAGGTAGTTCTGTGAAAGTGCCCATTTAAGTAAAATTATTTCAAAATCAGTTTCATGTTTTAAAGAATGAAAATAAAAATTCTCAGATTTTCTCCTGAGTACTGAAAAAAAAAAACTGAGTAGTAATGCTGTAAAAAAGTTAACAAGAATACTGACTTAAAATTTTATTTTTGTTATGTATGTATACTATTACTCTATTAAGTAAATTAATCTATTAAATAAATTAAATTTCACAAGAAAGTAGATATTTACTCTAATAATTGTAATTCTCTTGTTTTATTTTCCATGATACTCAACATTCAGATGCAAAGAAGCCTCTGATTACTAGCTTTCAAGAAGACCAAAAAATCATTCCAATGCCTGCCAGCTGTCCTACTACTTCAATCATGGAGGTGTCTGAAAACATCAGAGCAAAAATTTATGCTGTATTAGGCAAACTAGGTAAGAAGTTAGCCATTAACATGGCCAAATGGTATAAAACATTGCATAAAATCACAATCCATGGCATTTATATATTGGTCCAGTAACTGTTTTACCCTCGTCTCAGTCCATTGCTATCCCCATTGTTTCATGATTCCCTGGAAGAGCTGCTGAAATATTGTGCAGTCATTTGTGTTTGCAATTCCTCCCTCTCTCCCTCTCCATCTCCTCTCTCTCTCTTCATCTACCCCTTGACTTCTCTCCCTCCTCCTTACTCCTCCTGACATTCTACCAAGGTCTCTGCTTTCCAATAGTTATGGGCCCAGACCCTTTTAAGTCCCTGGTGGGTTAGCCCTTCAAACTCATTTCTATCTGTCCTGATTTGTTCTCTCCCCCCAAATTAGAATGTCAGCTCTTTGAACTCACGGACAGTCTCACCTTTGTTTCAGTAGAATTTATAATCAAAAGGGTAAGTTGAAGCAGGCTTTTCCAAGCAAAGTTACATTTTTTAAATGAAGGTGCTGCCCACCAATAAAGTGGATGTCTTGGCCCCCTGAATAGCCCAAAGACCCCAAATTGGAGATACAGTACACTGTGCAGAACAGAGAATGGAACAAAAGTCATCACTTTGGTTAGAAGATTGGGTAACATCATGGATTTAGGAAATTATGCTTGGTTACATTAAGCAAAGTGGCCCAGGCCTCTCTGTCTCTAAGGAATGCCTTTGGGAATTTATGGGGTCCAGCTGCATCTCAAGGTCCTAGACAGGAGCTCCAGACTCTAAGGCACCCAGCATAAGATAAGGCCACCTGAAACTGACAAACTGGAGGGGCTTGGACAGGACAAGGTCAGCTTGTCCTGCTGCTCAAGATGGCACAGAGATACCATTCAGCGCCTCAGCACTGAAGTAATGCGAAGTAACAAGCCTCCCTTGGCAGGCCTGATTTACAGGTGTTACTGAGATAATAGTTCCCATGCTCTGAGTGTTCATGGGAGAGCCATAGCTTATAGAGCCAGCCACAGAGAGGAAGACTGAACTTTTGAACTTAGGAGCTGTTTTGCCCAGAAACAAAAAGAAGAATTTGGTCTGTTACATAAAATATGAACTATGGTTACAGGATAGAATCACTTACAAAGTGGAATAAAATACTAATAGAATTGAATATACAGTAACAAATCTATATCTACTTCTTTTGATTCATTACAGGCCCCCCAAATTTCTGAACCAGGTTTGGAGATAGAGGGCCATGACTTAATCAGTTACAGGACAAAATCAATTACTTGTAAATAGGATCAATAAGAAAATGATACAGGAACAATTCTTATCTTTTCAACTTACAGTTAATACAGCCCTTAGAAAATTATAAACTCTTATTAAGTGCTTTTTCATCCTATCATCTTCTATCTAATTGTACTGTCATCTAACCCCTATCCATCTTTTCCAAAGAGTAGCATTCAAAATTTTGTCAAATGCTTTGATGATAGCAATAGAAATTGTCTATAGCATTCCTTATTCTGCCAGTCTGCCAAACATGGTTTAAAAAAGGAAAATGAAATGTCTTCCTTCCACCATCAATTTGTATAACCATTCCATCTATGCAGATCAACAAGTCTGTTCCATATCTTCTTCCTTTCCTTTTATAGAAAACTACACAATGGCCACTTTTTTGTTCTCCTTAGTTTTAACATTGGACACTTCTTATAGGGCCATGCTGTGCTTAACAATTGTTTTCATCTTCTGTACATTTAATTAAATCTAAATTTCTCAGTGAGTGCCTCATTTGTGTGGACCATCCACAAAGGTCTCTTTAGGCCACTTTACCTTTTCCTTCTCATTAGAATTGTTTTTCTTTATGCCTTGGGATTTCCAGTTTTGACAGCGTACAGGGCTGACTTTCTCTCTAGACTTTTTATATATAGAATGCTCCCTCTCTTTTTGCTGAACTCTTTGAAATCTGCTCTCCCAAAACCTAGGATGCATGCCAAATTATTCCTGACTTTCTTTTCTTTTCTAGAACAAATTCTTATATACAAGGATCTCTTTCCCCCCAAATTCCCACTATTTTAATCCTAGCACTAGTTCCTCCTTGTCAGAAAATCAAATTCCAAAAAGGATTTATCCTTCCTAGTTCCTTTTGAGTGGTACTAGTCCAGGAAATTATTAGCTGACTTTCTGCCTTTGGCAGAAAGGTAGCCACTTTCCTACTTTATCAAGTCTCTGAGTTAGACCAATGATCTCCTTCATCTAATTCCCTTTTTTGTTCAGGTGGTCCATACCCTCATGACAATACCATTTCTTCTTCCGCTTCCACTGACCTTCACCATTCTTGTCCCTTCTGGTTCCTAACATTCCTCAGAGTGGGCATCTCATCCCACCTTGGTGGCCATCCTCTTTGGCACAGCCCTTCAAATCTGAGCCATTCACTCATGCCCTTTAGCAAGCGGTCAGAAGGTATTTGGTGTAGAAGGTACCACATGAGTATTCTTAATATGTATTATACCTCACAACTCCTTTTGATTATCTTCTTTTAAATAAATTAGTCACATGACATACATGAAGCTCATCTCAAGTCTCCTTGATATCTCTGCAGTCCAATTCATCTCCTTGTGGTAGACTCTCCCATTCATCTTCCTTTTTCAGGAAATAGGATAAGGGAGAAAGGGCTCTTCTGAGAGCCTCCCTGGGCACACCTGCTGCATACAGTGTTACTCTGCCTCCTAGATATCAAGTCTTGTCTTTAGCCACAATTTTCTGACTTGTCTTTTCCCCATTGCCCAATATCTATTAAATGGACACTTTCCTTTCACTATTGCTTCTCTCCCCATGATATTCTATGCCATGGTATTCCACTATATTTGAGCCATTACCTTAGACTTCCCTTCTTTATATGTTCAGCTGGCTGCTAGGACAGCTCCTCGCCCTCCATCTTACCTCCTCTCCTCTGTTCTCAGCAAATTAACCCTTTATTTTCCAGTGTAGTTGGGCCAGCTTATCCTGAAGCTCAGATGCATGAAGCCCCCAACAAATACCCCCATGCTCCATCTTCCCCTGACCCAACCATAGACAGCCTTCTGCACTTATCCTACGTGTCCCCCCACGTAGACTGTCCTCTCCTGGAGCGTAGGGACCCTTTCCTTTTATCCCACTCAGACTCAGTACCCAGCAAAGCATTCAACTGAATCTGAATAAGTCAGTAATGTGTCTTTAATTCACTATATTGCATTGCAGAAGCTAAACTGAGGGAGCCTTCTTCTGTAGAGACTTTCACAGCTTTGGCCCTACCCTCATGAATCTGCCATTCTATTAGGGAGAATTTCTCAATTCTTAAAAAAAAAAAAACAATAAGATGAGTTTAGCAATCATAATAATAATAGGGAACAATAGTACCATGCCAGTGGAGATTCCTTACCAGCTGGGGAGCTTGCTTGTTCATTCTATTCAATTATGGACTAATAGAAACTTAGAGATGGAAGGAACCTTTGACATCATCTGATCCACCTCCTTCATTTTCCACATGAACATGCTGAGGCCCAGAGTGACATGGGGATTCACATACAGAACAGATATTCAAATCCAGGGTCTCTGATCCCAAAGTCAGCCAACAGGTCAACAAAAGTCTTTTTTATACTGTGAAGCTACCACACCCTCTTCCTCTTCTAAATTAGCTCAGAAATGTTCTCTTATTTAAAAAGTAAACAACCAAGCAGAAAGGATACTTCTTCCCTCTGCAGTTACTGTAGAATAAACACAGATTCATGGGCCTAACAGTCACAGAAGGAAAGTGTTAATAAATTGAGTTGTGGCCAAAAGTGGCTAGCTGCCAACATTCATTTCGGTGAAAAGTAGATGTTTTTCTAATATCTCTCCTGCTGTTAAAGTAATTCTTTTTTTTTTTTATAAACTTCGTTTAGATTTTGAAAATCTACCAGGCTTGTCTGCTGAAGATTTTGTCACGCTCTGTGTCATACATAGATATCTTGATTTTAAAGTGAGTATATGCTCTTAATGATTTTATAAGTAATGTGCTGTGTAAAAGTCAGCACTATGAGGGGCCTACTGGTACCTCTGAGTACTTTATGTTGGTGATATGGGTGTACCACACACTTAGCTTCCATAGAGGATTTGATATTGTTATAGAAATATATTTAGATTTGTTTACACTCTCTTCATTCAGATTAATGATTTATATAAGGATATAGAACATTTATATACAAAAATTCAAAAGGCAATTTTAGACTTGTTACAAAGTTTTTTTAAATAAGTTTTTTATTAAAATGATGTGGGCTTTTTTACATCACCATGGTTCCCACCCCCACCCCCATCCCTCTCCAAGAGAGCCATCTCCTAAAACAATTCATATTTTTATGACAAAAATAAAAGAGAAAAAAGAGAGAAAAAAACAGCCCAACTGCTCAGGGCATCAGAGAAGTCGGAGAATGTTTACCATGTGTAGCACCTACAGAACCGCTGCAGTCTCTTCTTCCTAAATAATTTTGCAACATTCACTTTGGATCTTTTTTTTCTGAAGCTTCTTTCTGACTGTGTTGTAGTCTTTGAGGGTATTGTTTTCTTGGTTCTACGTCCATCATGCTAGATCAGTTCACAGAGATATTCCTGTGTTTCCATTTATCCCATTCATTATTCCTTATAGCACAAAAGATCCCCTTATATTCACGTACCACAATTTGTTTAGCCATTCCCTGATTGATGGGCATCTGTTTCCAATTCACTGCTATCACAAAAGTGCTGCTATATATCTATTTTGGTGTATCCATGGGGAATTTCCTGTTGCCAATGCCCTCTCTAGGGGATAAGCTAGCAATGGAATATTTAGAAGCATCTAGGTGGCACAGTAGGTGGAGCGCCAGGCCTAGAGTCAGATTCATCTTCCTGAATTCAAATCTGGCCTCAGTCACTAGATATCTGACCCTAAGCAAGTCACTTAACCCAAATGGAGTCACAAAGAGTCAGAAGTGATTGAAACAACAAAAGAAAATGAATATTGGGTCAAGGAGTATTGATATTTTAGTCATTTTATTTTATTTCAATCTCAATTCAGTTTCAGATAATTTCAAATTTATTTCCAACATGGTCATACAGACTTATATCTCCAACAACCAGGTACTAGGGTGCCTGTCTTCTCTCAACCCCTTCAACATAGACTTTTCCATTCTTTCATCATCTTTATCAGTTGGCATGAAAATCTCAGGATTTTTGATTTTTGGATTTTATTGTTGCTTAGTCATTTTCAATTGTTTCCAACTCTTTGTGACCCCTTTTTTGGTTTTCTTGGCAAATATACTGGAGTGATTTGCCATTTCCTTCTCCAATTCATTTTATAGATAAGGAAACTGGGGCAAACAAAATTAAGTGATGTGCCCACGGTCACACAGCTGTGAGTGTTTGAGGCTGAGTTTGAACTCAGGTCTGCCTCAAGGCCTGCACTCACTAAGCCATCCAACTGCCTAGTTTGGATTTTCAATTCTGTTATTATTACTAATTGTGATAATAGTGATTTTGATTAATAACATTGAGAGTGATTTGGAGCATTCTTTCAACTATCTTTTAAATAATTTGCAGTTCTTCTTTTGAGAACAGTTTGTTCTGATCTGTTGATACACATATTGGAAAATGGTTTTTGGTCATCCCTGTAGCTGGTTGGATTTGTTCTTTTTTTTTTTTAATGCCTCTGAACAGTCAGTAGTTGGAATTAAGTTTTAAAAAGCCTTCAATGGTTACACATTCTTTATTTAATGAATGGACAAAAATAATCAATTTCAGTATTTTGCTATCACCTCACTTTTTCTTTCTTTCCCTTCCTTATTACATAGTTGTTGTTGCTGTTGTTGTTTTGTAAAATAAGTACTCCTAAGGTACTAGAAAATTTTTTGGTGATCCTATAAATGTTCTCCTTTTCTAAGCAAATCTGGGCAACTTGTTCCTTTAACACTCCCCATCAGTTTTAGAAGATTAAAATTACATTTAATTCCTGAATTGATGTGACTTTTATCTTAATTTAAGTAAATTTCCTAATATTCAACAAGAGCAAGTAAGGAATGCCTTATGAATAATTCACTCTCCTGGTTAGTGTAGACACATTTCTCCATAGCTCAGAAGGAAGCAAGTGATGAGCACCCTACAAATGATCCTTCCTATATCTACCTTCATTTAGTCCAGGGCCCAACTATCACTGATGATCTGGGAAGTGGAATCAAAGCAACAGAAGGCAGATCAATGACTAGTTTCTCCTACAACACAGAAAATAGTGAGGATCATGAACCAGAAGGCAATGACAGTTAGGTTGGATTAAGAGTTAAGTGGCTAAGAAAAAACCAAACGACAATGGAGTTATGTGGCTGTGCTTTGAGTTATTCAGTTGACCCTATGCAAACCATTTAATACGTGGTACCCCCCATCTCTTACAAATAGATGCCTACTAAATCGATAAATGCCATAAAAGTACCTACTATTCCCAAGAGGTAATAAAATAACATCTGAGTAAGAACAGAATATTATAGCTAAGGGGTCAATTCCCTAACGTGATCTAGAATCAAATGGGATAAATTCGAGCATTTATTTATACTCACTATAAGGTTTAATGTCTTATAAAAGATTGGGGAGATATGGAATGAAATAAATGAAGAAATAAGAGTTGAACAATTCAGACCCGTCAGTGCTGATAAAGAGACACTGGAAGCTATTACGGAAGCTTCGGAAAACATTGGGAAAATGGTGGTGGCGCTGCAGAATGAGATGGTTGAAAGCCAACGAAACCAAGACATGAACAGTGAACAGAAAGATTATATGAAGGTGAGCTAGAGAGGATGTCAATAGTAAAAGTCCACACGACTCATAAACCCGTCAATGCAGAGAAGCTTTACTGAAACTATAGAAGAAAGTTTGCTTACTTTGCAAGTACTTTTGGCTTTTTTTCTAAGTCATTCCTCAGGGTTGCAGGTAAAGCTTTGGAGTTAAAAACTGTAGCTTCAGTTCCTCCTATCAATTTCATTTTCTAACAAAACTATAACTGAAGCTCTTCAATCTTTCTTTTCTTTAGTTATAAAAGGGAGATAAAAAATTTAAGTGCAATAGTACATCAGAATTCAAAAAAGCTCCAGCTTTCATAAACTATAGAGACCAAAAAAAAAAAAACCTCTGGGAGGGGGGAGGGAAAGAAAATGATTCATGTAAACATGGAAAATATTTTAAAAATAAATTTTTTTAAACTATAGAGACAAAGTTGGAGAATATCCATGAATGATGGATCATATTGGCTATGGCCACAGATATTTCCAGAATACTGTTGACATTTGAGGCCTCCCTGGATTTGCTTGAGTTCTTTTATTAACTGCATCATCTGAAAAATCACTTTAATTTCATATGCTTGGATTCCATTGTACAATAAAGATAATATTTGTCATGTACCAAAAGAATACCCAGAGATATGATAATTAATCATAGAAATATGTAAAATGCTTTAACTGAGAAGTTAAGGAACTTTTCATCTTAAAAATGCAACTAAAACTAATCAAATTATGATTACACCACCACTAGTTTTATGATTATCCAACTGGTGAATCTTTTGCCAAGTTCCCTGGCTTTGCTTTGACATTCTTTAGTTTAATAAATATCACATGAATAAATGAATTTCCATGCCCCTGAATAGTGGATATCCAGAGCTATTTTTTAAGGAGTAGTCAGTTGCAATAAGGGAATCAGTTGTATAGATGAACAATTATAATACAAATTAAAGGATATGAACAAAGATCTGGGAGAAATTCAAAAGGTGATATGTATGATGCACTAGAAAAGGCATGTGATTTGGACCTAAGAGAACTCAGTTCAAATTTTGACTCCAACACTTATTCACTTGGTGACCCCAGGAAAGTCATATAACCCTTGAGTTTTATCTTAAGAAACTTTTCTTTCAGGGGCAGCCAGGTTTCTTGGTGGATAGAAGGCCGGACCTGGAGATGGGGGGTTCTGGGTTCAAATATGGCCTCATGGCCTTCCTAGCCGTGTTATCCTGAGCAAATCATTTAACCCTCATCTCCTAGCCCTTGCTGTTCTTCTGCCTTGGAATCAATAAGAAAAAGAAAGAAACCCTTGTTTTTTTCTGTGAAATGAGGATGATAATTGTTCCACGTGGCTCACAGCATTTTTATGAGGAAAGTGCTTGAAAGCCTGAAATTGTTATATAAAAGTGATGATGCTATTATCTTCATTCAACAAGTATTGATTAAGCACATAGACCCTGTCAAAGAAAATGGAAGGAAAAAAGTCCATACTGAGCAATCAGACTTGCTTTTAAAAGACCGTGATGATTATAAAAGCAATCTTATCATTTTATACCATATCCCTTCAATTGGCGATTCAAAATGTGAACTGTTCATATCTTAAGCATACAGAAAACAAAGGGATTTTTTTCATTGGAAACTTAATTCTATCTTTTATAATGAGCGGTATAGTTCTTTTAGTCATTTTGTAAATTGCCTGAAAATTTACCTTGCTGAGAAAGAGTTGCCTCCCTCACAATCTAGGGCTTTCTAAGTAAATACTTTGTCCTCAATTCAGACACCAAGAACAATATTCCTTGACCTCACATAGAAATATTTTAAAATAAAAAGTATACATATGTTTTAAATTAATCTTTTAAAAATATATCTAATTACAGATACATGCCACTCATAAGCAAAGAGACATGGCTAATAAATCTTGGGGGAAATACTTGGCTAGAACATCAAATTCTAAAGCTTTAAAGGTAAGATTTTGGAAGAATTATGTTAGCCTAAGAAGCAATTATATTCATTTAAATACTAATCTGACTGCAAAAGCAATATTTTTCCTATTTCTGGTAGTATATATACACACACACATACACACACATATATATATATATATATGTTTATATATATATTTAGCTAGAGCAGAGCAGAGCTGACAAAATGTGGAATTTTCCTCTTTCACCAGAAAGTTCCATGAGTTTGATGGAATTTATGTATCAGAGGGAAATACAAATGGCCTCCCTGGCCCTGAGAGGATTTTATATATATACATATATATAAACTTCCAAGGCAAGATATGGTAAAAGCATTAGTGAGAGAGCATGAGGGATAGAAATCTTATATGGCTGTTACCTTGTCACACTCCTGCATCCAATTCATCAGTGAGCTAGCTTTTCTGCAAAAATCATTGAGGTGAGGGTTAGAGATCAGGAACAGCTTTTCCACATTAGCCTGCCTCTCTGATGGCTGGTTATTTCCATGATCACAAAAAGAAGGCATTCAGGGAAGCAGGGTACAGAGACTAGAAGGGAAAAGCTAATCCCCCTTTTTGCTTCGCTTCTCTTATTGGAAAGCAAAGGCCAGGCAGCACAATTCAGAGAATGGTGTGTGTTGGAGGAATAAGTGAGGAAATCACCTCAGAGGAAATAACTTCAGAAATGTGTCTTTTATTTTCTTTTATACCTTTTTGTTTCAATTTTGGGAGATACTTTATTCAACACCGCAGACCCATCACCTGCTACGAGATTGCCAATATCAATGACTTGCCAAGAAATACAGGTCTAGTCCAAATATTGATATATTTTTTTAAAAAAGCACTAAGGGTGCAAGGAGCTCTCAGGTGTACCTCATCTGGGGAAATGGCCCCTCTAATCTTAGTTGCAAATCAGCCCCAGCTGTTCTTTTCAGTTTTGTGAAACAATCCAGAGGAGGTAGCATCTGGTTCCCCAGGCCAGTCCCTGCCTTCTCTCACCATCTCACCTTTTCTAGTGATTGTTGAGTTTTAGTATGATCACAGTAAACTATACAATTTATTACATTTTAATTAGCTTTAGGAACATCCTATCAATGAATGCAAAATGGTATAAAAATTGACATGAATAGATTTAGTCCATGAATTGAGCCAGATTCCCCCAGGCCTACCCTACACTGTGATTTTAAGCTAGTTATCTCTACAAAGGGCATTCACTTTTTCAGATTACTCAGCCTTACTTAATACATTAAAGATGAAACTCTCTAATATAATCCTAATGACTTTAGAACTTTCAGAGGTGCCTAATGAACAGCCATAGGATAAATCTGACTTATATAAAATATAGGCTTGAGGGCAGCTCAGTGGATTGAGAACCTGGGTTAGAGACAGAAGGTCCTGGGTTCAAATGTGGCCTCAGATACTTACTAGCTGTGTGACCCTGGCAAGTCACTTAACCCCCACTGCCTAGCCCTTCCCACTCTTCTCCCTTAGAACCTATACACAGTATTGTATATAAGGGTTTAAAATAAATAAATAAAATATAGGCTGCCATTCTGAGCACATGCTATAGAAATTTGTCTTGTTTTCTTTTTTTTTTTAACTTTACCTTTTCCATATATTCAGAAAACCAAAAAGCTTCAGGAAAAGGCTATTGAGTCTTCTCGAGCCAAAGGACAACTGCAGAATGCCATAGTTCACTCAACAGACATCAAGGGCCTGAATGTAACAGTAAGATTTTTCTCCCTTAATTTAAGGAACCTGTTTTCTTCTGTAGATTTAGGCAAACAAGTTAACAGTGACTTCTGGACTGATTTGCACTTTGCTGATTTTCTTTTCTGATCTCACAAAGGCCAGATTTGTTCCCCTCTGGAGCACACCCCTCCCCCAATTGAGATTACAAGAGTAGCTAGTGGTGATCTCACAGAAGAAGTGGGATCCATCTATGAGACTTTTCTTTGATGACATACTTCCTCAATATCCTACGTAGACCCATTGTTTTGATGATGCAGAAGCAAAATTTTAAATCAGCATATCATCCTTTTGATGTACAATGGTTGTTAGCAATGTTTTTCTCCAAAATAAGCCTTAGCTGACATTTTCATTGAAAACATAACTATCGTGTTTTAAAACAATAATTGCATCAGTAATTCACATGTATGTGATGCTTTCCATTCACTAGCTGATAGCAATCCAATCCAACCCATTATTCACGTAGCTGCCCAAATGATATTCCTAAAGCCCAGATAGGACCTACTCAGAAAGTTCCAGGGATGCCTTATGGCCTCTTGTGTGGAGAATAAGCTCCACTATTTGGCTTTGAAAGTCTTTTGGAATCCGACTCCAAAGCTTAAGCCCTAGGCTCCAGAAACCTAGCTTAGTGTCCTATTATATATTATGTTCCTTCATCCAGTATTTCCTAGTAGTAATTTTAGAGATACTTAAAAGATCTTCCAGTCCTTGCAAGTCAAGAATTCCACCAAGTGTTTACTTGAGGCTTGATATTCTCATTTTAATTTCATTTTTACATGGTATTTACCATAATTGTGATTTGGACTAAAATACTTGACTAAATGCATTTTTAAAAACATTTATTAATATAAGAAGGGAAGGAAACATGTAGGAAAATTCTGTGCTTATGAGACAGAAAGTTACAAAGCCAAAAAATCTTGATGCCTAAAACCTTGTGTACACATTTTGAAACAGGAAAACAGTGATGGAAAACTCTTTGCAACAAAGATAGAACAAAAAACAGATGGGCGAAGCGCTTCAAAGAAGGCCTTAAAAGACCCACCTCCCCAACAAAAATTCTCTCACAGACACATCGGAAGCTCAGACCAAAAAGCTTAAAAAAAAAGAAACAAAAGATAATCAAATCACAACAAAAAACACTAAAAGCACTTGAAACCGCCACCACTTCAAATTAAACAGTTGTCATAGAAACAAAAGCTACCACTAATAGATGAAGTCATACCAAGAGCAGTACATGTGTATATATTTAGTATACAGATGCGTGTATACATAAGTGCATATATGTATATATATACATATATATATACACAGAGAACATTCATATATAGTTTAAAAAACTTGGAAGAATTATGTCATTAATGCAAGAAAATTCTTCTGTAGTCTAATATCATGTAGCAAGAAAAGCTCTAATGGATGTAAAATTTTAGGAATAGTAGCCTAAATTTCATCCCCGTAGTCTTTTTTTTGTCTAGAGTCTTCCACACATCAGTTGTTGCCTCTTACACATCAGAGATCGGTGGTTTCATTACAATGGGATCTCCTTCCACCAACATAAATGTGAACGTTTCTATGCTCTGGCCACAAGAAATTCATCACCCTACAGCCAACCTGATGAACGCAACCCTTCCTCACAGCCTTTCCAGCTTGATAGGACTTATCAGGGCATATAAGTGCCGACAGAGTTCTTGAAGAACTTGGGTCACTGCCAAGGTCCTCACAGAAGAATCTATATATTAGCAGACATCCCCACCACCATCAATGGCTTTTTAAAAACACTTTGAAAACTTGTGAAAACATAAAACGCACAACATTCTTTAAATGTCTTTAATCCCAGCTTAATCTGCCAATAAACTGGATCAGATGCAGAGATTCAGCTTCATATTCACATCTTTGTACCTAATCCAACCTGGAAAAGCAGCTTGTTGTTGACGTACAGCCGAATGTTTGCCATTCAAAATGGGGCCTACTTATATAGATACAAGTTACATAGAACAAGACACGCATCTTGGGAACACTTCGCTGCTCATCCTGTCCAGTTGCTAGATTTTGTCATCTTGGGCCACCATCCATCTTTCTCTCCACTCCGTAGACACTCTTACCCTAACTGCCACAGGACTTGACCATTTTTGGCATGACTTCTCTTCCAGTTCATTCTACAGATGCCAATTGTTTGATCTCATCCAAACTTGTCTCCCATTTTGTCTTATCTGACATAAACTGATTCAGGTTTCTTCAAGATCTGTTTCACCCAGAATGTTTCCTGACTTTCCGACTTTGGGATATACATCTCAGGACCCTAGTCCTCTGCCATGACTGCGATACTATATAAATCTTCCAGGCTACATTTCCAAACTCTTCTGCTGATTCTTTGGGACCCAATGGCCTCCCTGCAAGCCTGCAGTCAGAATCACTGTCAGGGATAAGTTTTTACTTAATACTTAAATGGATCTATAATCATTCTCTCCCAAGGAGCTCATATTTCAACCCCCTCTTGATTTTTTGTGTGTGATTCTTTTCCATGACCTTCCTTTGTAGGGACAGTAATATAAATTGATGTTCCAAGAGGCATCTTCTTGGCCCTTTAACATTACCTGGGTAGAAATGCAGCCCTCAGATCTTCCATATTCCACCTCATTTTCTGATCATATATTTCAAATTACTTCTTTTATAACATTTGCAAATAGCTTGTACTTGGCAATATTCTGTGGCCTGTTTATGCTCCCATACAGCTCTTCATTGCTTTTTGTTTGATGTGAAATTTTGATTCTTTGGAGACTGCAACATTCTGTAATTTATAGCTAGAGAGCAGGGACCCCAGGAGATTGTTTTGTTTTGTTTTGTTTTTAATCTAGTCCTCTGATTCAGTCATTGTAGGGAGCTCACAGGAAATAAATTTCACTTACCAACATACAGATTAACAACTTTTTCCTCTAATTTATAATCTTGCAAAATTCCATTAATTAGGGAATATAGGTTTTTATTTTGGGAAAAAGCTTGGGCTTATTAAAACCACTGTGGGAGCAGGTGGGTAGCGCAGTGGATAGAGAACAAGACCTAGAGATGGGAAGTCCTGGGTTCAGATCTAGCCTCAGACATTTCCTATCTGTATGACCTTAGACAAGTCATTTAGCTCCCATTGCCTAGCTTTTACTGCTCTTCTGCCTTAGGCCTGACACAGTATCAATTCTAAGATAGAAAGTAAGTGTCAAAAGAAAACCAACTACTTTGCAGTTTTTCCCAAATTTATTTTGTTTTCTTTCCTCTATTCAATTTATGACCCTTTTCACCATCTGTCTGCCATGTATGTCCATAATACCTGTGCTGATGAACCAGCTCTATGAATTATCTGTCCACCTATTGTCTAGATAATAGGTATTCGTCATCCACTCGGTATTTTTTGCATAAAATTGTTAAACTCATTTGAATGGTAATGAATCTCATTTATGCTCTGTATTCAGTATAATATGATTAGCACAGCAGCATTTGCAGACACAAAGATATGGAATTCCTCCTCTCTCTGAATTCAGAGCCAAACATTTCTCATGATAGAGGCAAACAACATTGTCGAGCACATAACTCACTTTTTTGTGCGTTGCTCCATTTTAATAATTAGAGTATTGCCAACCACATTTATCTATTGTGTATCTATCAAGGAATTTAATCTCATTTTAGGAGGCAGCTAGGTGCCTGGGAATAGAGTCAGGAAGACCTGAGTTTAAATCCAGCCTCATATACTTCCTAGCTATGGGACCCTGGGCAAGTCACTTAACCACTGATTGCCTCACAAAAGGATTCACTGGAGAAGGAAATGGCAAACCATTCCAATATCCTTGCCAAGATCATAGCTATCCATAAGATCACAGAGTTGGACACAGTTGAACAACAACAATCTCATCTTTAAAAACAAACAAAAACCAGGCCTAGAGACGGGAGGTCCTAGGTTCAAATCTGGCCTCAGACACTTCCCAGCTGTGTGACCCTGGGCAAGTCACTTGACCCCTATTGCCAAGCCCTTACCACTCTTCTGCCTTGGAGCCAATACACAGTATTGACTCCAAGACGGAAGGTAAGGGTTTAAAAAACAAAACAAAAACAAAAACAAACAAACAAAAACAAAAAACCTTTACTTTCCATCTTATAATGAATACTTGTATTGGTTCTAAGGCAGAAAAATGGTAATGGTCAGGCAAGAGGATTCACATAACTGGAAAATATCTTAGGTCACATTTGAACCCAGGACCTCCTATCTCTGTCTGGTCTGAGCCACCTAGCTGCCCCCAATAATGTCATCTTAACCTATTCATGGGAGATACCTTGCTGGAGAGGTCTCTCTGACTACTTTTTTATCTAATGTATGAAATGCTTTTTTTAAAAATCAACAATATTATCCATACTTTTCAGGCAATTTACTATGAAGACATAGTCTTTTGTAGAAAATCACTTGTAAAATCCCGCCTTCTCATATTTTTTCATGAACAAACCCTCAGTATTTGTGTAAAGAATCCTTTTAAAGATGTTGAAGAATGAAAACCGAAGATAGGCATCAGTAGTTATTATTCTATTGATTGCTTTTTTTGTAGCAATAACATCTGAGAAAACACACATACAAAATTACTATGTGGTAGTAGTAGTTTTGGGCATAAAGATATTTATTATAGATTAACAAAAGCAGAAGAGCCCTCTCCACAGTCATCAGATTTATCCTCCTACCATTAGACTTTGTCCAAATCATCCCAACCATCCCAGGACCATTATACAACAACACAGCATAACCAATCCCATTCTGCCTTTTATGCTCACCAACTATTTTCCTTCTTCAGGGAATCAAACAATTCATTCCACTTTTTTCCTTATACTCTTATACCCCCCAGCCCTTTACAGCACTTTTTTTAGGAAGTAAAAAAATTTGCTGCTTCAATAAAACTTTTACCTTCTTCATTTTTAATCCAAGTTGAAAAAGAAAACAAGTGTTTTTTTTTTTTAGAAAACAAGTGTTAATCTTATTTCCTTTCATCTTTTTCTAGGCTTATTAAGGACCTTCCATTAAGCTTTCTTTACATGTACACCTGCACACACAAACACATACATACCTCTTCATATTAAAACACATTTGGAAGGTTGCAAAATGCTTCTTGGTTATCCTAAGATGCTTACTCCCCCCCAAAAGCCCATCCCTTTAACAGCAGTATAAGATCTTCAGGTGATTCTTTATGACTATAACAAATAAGATGCCAGGAATTTGGAAAAATCAAAAACCCAGGTGATCCAAAAGTTGCTCATATATGTAGCAGCACATTAACATGAATTATTTCCAAATAGGGTGTGGCATAATAGATGTCAGGAAGTACAGATAGGAAAAGAAGGTTAGACCAAAGAGTAAGACTATGAAACAATGGGTGGACAATCAAAATGCTGCATTTGTACATTTGGTAGATTAAAAAGGTCCAACATACGGGGTAAATCCTATATGGAGGATGTACATGAAAAACCCAGGCAAGAAACACAACATATGGAGGGCCATTGGCATCAAAGATTCATCAAACATGCAGAGAGCCATTGGCATCAAAGATTCATCAAACATGCAGAGAGCCATTGGCATTAAAGACTCATCTCTGTGTGTCATTAACAATTGATGCTCAGAAACAGTGAGCATCAGAACTAGTACAATAGCTAATTGATTGTGCACCAAGCCTGAAGTCAGGAAAACCTGAATCCAAATCCAGTTTCAGACTCTTACTGGTTGTGTGACCCTGGAGCAAATCATTTAATCTCTTGAGTTTCCTCATCTGTCTATTATCTTTATAATAAAAGCACTTCACTCCCAGATTTGTTGAGAAGAGAAAATGAGACAATATTTGTCAAGTACTCTGGAACACTAAAGAGTTATGAGTCCTAGCTGTTATTATCCCAAGGGAAGAATGGCATTGATTGCATTGAAACATTAAATAGTCTAAATTGCTGTGCTTAGCTGAATCCAGTCCACATAGAAGAAGCAAAGTTTGGCAGTTGTCCGAGAAAAAAAAAAACATTGAATATAGTCATGTATCTTTATAGCTACTATTTTACAATTTTCAACTGAAATCCATGAAAAATTATTGAAGATATATTTATATGACAATTTTATATGCTGTCATATTATTCTGGGATAGTAGACATTGAACCAAAGGTACACATTGATATTCTTAATAATGAAACTACTTTGGTCAAATTTGTTCCTTCTGAAGTTATTATGGGACAAACATAAAGGCAAATTGAGCTTGATTTAAAACAGAGAACTCATTTGGCTTGGTCAGTGAGTCCAAAGTGAACATAGAATATTATTTTCAACAGACTGAAACAGAGTGGCATCAATGATAACAGAGAAGTTAGGGAAGCATCAGGGTTTCTGCCTTTATCAGTTATGATCAGTGAAACATCTTAGGACATCAATAGCCTGAGACAGAAAAAGAATGAACAGGAGGAGATTGGAGGATCACCTATGTAGATGTAATAGTTGATGCAGATCAGATCACCCAGAGAAGGTAGTAGGAGTCAGAAAAATGGCCAGCTCTGCAATGAATCCCTCATAGAATAGGGGGAGATGACCAAAATAATCTACAAATGACAGAAGATCCAAAAGCATCCTCCAGCAATAAAATGCAGAGAATCTCAAGGAGCAGTATTACATATTAAAGGAAATCAGGCAGGAAGATGAGGCTCAGAACGAATCAGTCTCTTGATCCTGTTATTTTTAGTGCACTGAGAAATTAGGGAGTAAGAAGATGGAGATTAAGTTACCAGCTAAATACTCCACACAGACAAACACCATATACATGAAGATGGGAATGTGATAAAGGGTTGCTTGGAGAGAAAACTAAGGCAATCTGTCATTGGCATGAGGTGGGGAAAAGACTAAATTTCTTCCTCTGAATGTATTTTACATAGACAGGTAATCAAACATCATAAATAATAAGCGGATGATCAGATACTTGACAATACTGATTTTTCTAGTGACTGTTCTTTGTAGTCGAGAATTGTTTAAAGGCCAGCTAAGGTTCCTGGAAATACTACCAGACAAGATGTGGAGTCAACATAACATTCATCTCTAGACCAAGTTAAAGATCTCCAAAAGGACAAGGTGGCTCATACTACCTCCATCCAGACAAGAACTTGATTTTTTTTTTCCTTAGATGTGTCAGTGAAGCATAAAAACCCAAACAAATGGTCCTAAGAAAGTCCAGGATACTCTGATACCAGTATGTGTGGTCATCAACCCTTCTGGGCTTCCTGGGTGTGATGCCTGTCCCCATTATAGCCCATTCTCTCGTGCCCTTTGATCATGTGGCTTAAGTACTGCCTTCTTTCAACCTACAGAAAGTCAAGATATCACTGTATTATAGGAATAGATTATATGCGTCACCTACCAAGAAGTACTCTATTTTAGCCACTGCGCCCAATGGTACCTTTCAAAACTCTCTGCTGCGTGTGTGAGGTAGACTTCCAAAAGGAAAGCAGTATTCCCACTAGCCCCACATAGGGCAATCAGCCTATAGACATGTAGGCTGCTTTCCTCAAAAACCTGTGGCTTCAAGTGGTGGTACTGGACAGTTTTATAATTAAACTAGATGATGAAATGGAATATTATTTCAAAATATATAACAGCTCTGTGCCTCCAACTTCTGCAGTGACTTTGTTACCCTGATCTCATCTCTCTGAGATCTCATCATGGCCTCACCCATATCCACAGGGCTTGATGTACCAAGCTTAGAGACTGTGAAAAAATGAAAAGAAATCAAGCACTTTCTTTGGATTCATCTGCCTTCAGCCTCCTTATAAACCTTCCCCACTTGCCCTCTTAAATCTTCCAGGGTAGTGGGAGGAAATTTTGAACTACCTGCATCCTTATTTCATGCTAAGAAGTCAAGGAGTTGATGTGTTTTAAGGACTCTGATTCTGAATTAAACAGGGAAAAGAGGTTTGGGAGTCAGCCTCTTCTCAGCTTACCAGCCCAACTCTATTCACAATAGCTGGTGGTCTCAGCACTTTGGGTCCCTTTTTGTCATGGTTCCTGACTCCATCCCTGCATTTCCTATATAGCACTGGTCCCCAACAGTCTCAGTCACTTGTCATTCTAGACATGAGCTGCAGCAGCAGTGACCTCCACTGTGTCCAAGCTCCTCCTGTCTACATCATGGAAGCTCAGGAATTTCAATCCCAGGCTAATGGTGGCTCACTCCCAGTCATCCTCCTGGCAAAGGAGTCTCATTCCTCTCAGTACTGTGTCTCCTACCCATATCAAGTTTGTCCTCAATGCCCATGGTGAGGGATGAAGAGCGGGTCAGCTTCTTGTGTGTGCTTGGATCAGCTGAAACCATTTTGCCAGTCTCCTCCCAAAAGTATCACTCCAGGCCCAGAGGAAAATAATATTTCAGAGAGGTAAGAGGGATAGTCATGGGCATTGGTTAAAATATAGTCTTCATTTTAAGAAAAGAAAATGTTTCAACAAAGATCCATTATGATACCATATGTTCTGATTTAAGGTTTGGAAATTCAATATATCTTAACTGATCGCCTTCTATTTAAAGATTGCACTAGCCAATGGCACAGGCATAAAGAAAAATAAGACTCATTCTGCCCTTTGGGAGTTCCCAGTCTAGTGTAGGACACATACACAGACTTCATCTTTTCCTTGTCACTCATCCATTCCCAAAGCTTGAGCCATCACATGTGTAAATGATCCCAAATCAATGTCTCTGCCTTGACCACAGGTCCTTGCCCCAGTTCTATATCTCTAACCACCTAGAATGCCTCCACCTGAATCTCCCCCTGCATGCATTTCAAATTTAGTAGATCCAAGACAATTCACTCTTTCCACTACATCTTCTCCTTTGGTCACTTTCTTTCTTAAAAAAACACTGTTCAATCAACACTCCTTTTAATTTCTTTCCTCATTATGAACTCAACAAAATTAATATTTAAATAAACAACAAAAATAAAAATGGGTTTTATGTGAACCTGGGAACTTAGGTTACATAGATTGGGGGGGCTTTTACATGTATATTAAATTTGGCACATGGTGACAAAACTTCACTGTTTGTGTCCCCCTCTGAACTTCATTCTTTATGGGGTTTTTTTCTTTTCTGGGTATTTTTGTAATATTTTATTGATTTGATCTTCTTTCTTGTATTCCTTTTTCTACCCACCTAAAAAAGAAGCTCTCTTGTAACAAACAAGTCTCACCGAACAAAACCAATTAACTTAGGTATACAAAGGTATCTAAAAATGTCTGCCTCATTCTTCACCTCTTTGTTCCTCACCTGTCTGCAAAATGAGAAGGACACTCCCTCATCAGTCTTCTGAATTCATGATTGATCACTACATTGATCAAACTTCTGAGACCTTTCAGAGTTTCTTGTGGTCATTGTGTCAATTGTGGTTCTTCTCCCTTCATTCTGCATCCATATAGATCTTCCCAGAGTTCTCCGAATCCCTCCATTATGAACCCACCATCTCCAAGACCCAGCCACCTGGGGACTTTGCTTTATCACTTTCTTCTGTTAACATAGTTGACTGGAATACATAGAGGAGTTTTAAACATTGGAATGATGGGCAACAGAAATCTAAATCTAGTCCCAAGACAGCCTTGATATCATGGCTAGAAGTCTTACATTTTGGGGGGAGTATCATAATTAATTTTTGACCAATTTTACAAGTAAAACTCATTAACCATATTTATTTAGCATCAAAATAAGGTCCTGAATGAGAATTAGCAGAGTGATGCAAAAGTCTGACCCCTTCCTTGTGTTTCTTGGGAGGACACAAAGAACATCTTTCTTTCTTTCTGTTCTATGATGAACAGCCATGAACAGAATGACTGAGGGCAAGATGGACTGTGCCAGAAGGGTATTGTGGTTGGTAAAGTGGATGAGGTTAGCTCAAAACTTGTACTCCTGGGATGTGACGATCACAGCCAATGCATCTTCACAACGTTAGGAGCAAACATAGCTTCCTTGACAGAATGTCCTCCTCCAGTTCTGCCTTTTGAAATGCTCTTCTTCCCTCAAGGCCCAGCTGAGGATCCCCACTCAACCTCCCACGAGGGTGGGGGGCTCTACCTGGACCGTTTCTTTGTCTTTCTCCCATTCTACTCTGGGTCTCACTCAATTATGCCATTTTTACTATTAGATTGTCAATTCCTTGAGGACAAGGATTATCCTTTTTCATTTTCATATGCCCAGCTCCTCTCGTGGTGCTTTGCTTTAATAAATGGTGGTTTTTTCACTTGACCCCCATTGCCTAGCCCTTACCACACTTCTGCCTTGGAGCCAATACACAGTATTGACTCCAAGACGGAAGGTAAGGGTTAAAAAAAAATAAAAATTAATGGTGGTTTTTATTAAAGTAACAAAGAACATAAACTAGAATGTTTCTGAAGTAAAATGTAAGCTGTGGAGAAGAGGCTAAGGATAATGAGGACAAGTGTGGTGGTGTGCACCTCTCGTCCCGGCTCCCAGGGAGGCTGAGGCAGATGAACCTCTCCATCTTGAGAGTTCTGAGCTGTGGGGGCCTGTGCCAGGCAGGTGGGCACACTAACTTCAGCATCAGTTTGGTGAGCAATTAGAAATGGGGCCACTGGTTGCCTAAAGAGGAATGAGACTGTGGGATCCCAACAACATCTGCCCCACACAAAATAGTGAAAGAGACAGCCTCAGGGATTGGGAATCATAAAACAAAAGTGCAAAGCATCCTCACATGGTGGCCAGCAAGGGGCCATGCATGAACTGCACACTCAGTAAATGCTGGCTGATAGTGGGACTGGGGCCAAATAACAACCACCGCCCTACATTCCAGAGACACAGGAGGACATGCCTCACTAGCTTAGTGGGAGAAAAGTGCTTTGTAAACCAATTTATTGTTAGGGATGTCATCACTCAAGAACCAAGGCCAGATGATGTCCAACTTGTCAGAGATAAGGTTTAGGCTGAGTTTAGGAGGCCATGGAAGTCCCCAAGAGATTCCTAGCCAGTTCTGCAGCTCACAGAATGGTGAAATGGGGCACATTCATTAGTGGCTCCTCCAGCCCTCCCCTGTGCTCCCAAGCAGCCCCTTTTCCAGCTTTAAGGAAGTAAAGCCCTCTAATATACACATTCATATCAAGGTGGTAGTTCTTACATGGAAATAATAAATACATTTAAAGTATAGACTCTAGAAAAAACAAAATCACCCCCTCACACAGCCATCAGATAGGAAATAATTCAAAGAAGCATAAGCAATAGGAGAAAACATTCCCAAAGTCATTCACTGTGTGTTCCAATTTTTTTAATCACCTTTTACAAATGTATTTATTTATTGGGGACCCATGGACACAACAAGCACCTGAAAAATGTTTACTGGATTAATAAAAACACAAGGATTATTGGAGAAGGCCTACAGATAAAAACATGAACCTGTCTCCTCTCCAGCTGAGTCAGCCCAGCTCCTTCAAAAGTACAGTGGGTTCAAATCTGGCCTCAGACACTTCCTAGCCACGTGATCCTGGACAAGTCACTGGCCCCATTGCCCGGCCCTTACCAGTCTTCTGCCTTGGAACCAATACCCAATATGGATTCTGAGACAGAAGGTAAGGGTTAAAAAAAAAACTGGATGGAAATTGTCCTCCAGGAGAAAACATAAAAAATATCTAAGGACAATGATTGCACTCTCTCTATACAGCTTTCTTTTCCTTTCCTTCTTTTTATGACTCTTCTTTCTCTCATTTTCTTTTTTTATTGTACTTTTCCTTTCACTTATCCCATGTTTTTGTTGTATTTATATGGACAGATATTTCTTCTCCTTTCCCATTAGTGACACACTAAACACAGCGATCCAGGGTTTCTGGTACCAGCCGACTGATGTATATGATGACCTTGTACTAGTCCCTTCATGTCTCAGAACTTCATATACCTCATGTGTAAATCAGGGCTGGGGCAGCTAGGTGGGACAATCAGGACCTGCGTTTGAATTTGGCCTCAGACACTTACTAGCTGTGTGATCCTGGGCAAGTCACTTAACCCTGTTTGCTTCTGTTTCCTCCTCTGCAAAAATTAACCAGGGAAGGAAATAGAACGAACAACAAATAATATATGTATACATACACACACATACATGTACATACGCATATATACATATGGAGAGAGAGAGAGATGAAAAACAAATTAGGGCTCATACTAGCCACCTCTACTGGGAAGAATCCTGAAAATAATAAGAACGTGGAGCTCCCTCGGCCCTGGTGTTTCAAGAAATACAGCATTCAAGACAATGTTAGTGGCCTATATTGCACACTTTGAAGAAATATTAAATTCTCCTCCTCTGAAATCTCTTATTCGTTTAAAAGAATTTGAACCCGAGTTGCTTCCAGCTGAATCCGAGCCTCTCTCTACCTCTGAGGGAACTGACTTCCCTGCGTACAAAGTAGTCCTGGGCCCCACTCTGTATGGCGTTCACTGATACCGTCAGGATCTTTCCATTTCTAGAGGCCAAAGCTCTCTTCCCTTCCCACCCACACATGCAGCCTGCCAGACCACACACGATGCCATTCCCAACTCCCCGAACTTTCCACCACGCCATTCGCCACCGGATAGCTAACATCCAAAGACATATATGAGGGATAATGTTCAACTTAGTCACAAGGATGTGGGGCTTTCTCCCCTCTTCTAAAGACTAAAATGAATTTCCTTTTTCTAGGTTCCCACTAGCAAAGTAGTAACCGTGGAAAGTACCCCCGTATGTTTATTAGGGGGACCACTAGCAGACACAGATATCGCCCTTAAAAGACTGCCAGTCCGAGGAGGAGCTTTACAAAGAGTCGTTAAAACAGAAGATAAGCCCAAAGAGGGCCGACATCTCTAACTCGGACACTCAAAAAATAAATATACTGCTTCTAGTTTTCTAGCGAAGAAATATATTTTTATGCAAAATGTCTATGGCAAACATTTAGAATGCATTATTATGGCTTTGGCAAAGTATTCTATGGGGGGTGGATGGGGGGGAATTTGTAATTAACCATGTTCTATGAATGTACCTTTTGATGGAACATTTCAATAATATGTAGCATCAGAAAACTTAAGGAACTTACCGATGGTCTCTAAAAGCTCTAGCTGAATAAAATTATATTCTCTGAAATGAAATGACAGCAATATGGTAGTTAATCATTTTTGCCATAAAAGGAAATATTTACTCATTAGCTAAGCAATTTTAAAGAAATAAACTATTTTGAAAATAACATGTTTGTCATCTGAAATTCTATTTGGAAGCCTGATTTTCTGCCGATGGGGTGGGGGCTGTGGATTCACTTTCTCCCCTTCCAAGGGAAGCACCAGATAATGAAGTTCATGCAGTGATGAATCAGAGGGTCAAAAGAAAAGGGATATGGGGGCAGCTGGGTAGCTCAGTGGATTGAGAGACAGGTCTAGAGATGAGAGGTCCTAGGTTCAAATCTGGCCTCAGACACTTCCCAGCTGTGTGACCCTGGGCAAGTCACTTGACCCCCATGGCCTAGCCCTTACCACTCTTCTGCCTTGGAGCCAATACACAGTATTGACTCCAAGACGGAAGGTAAGGGTTTATTTAAAAAAGAAAAAAAAAAGAAAAGGGCCGTGACCAGATGAAGATGCCAAGTGCGCAATGGCAACAAGTTTCCTGCCCACTATGTCCAGGGCATTGTCCCTCAGCCTCAGGGAGAGATGCATCTCACATCTTTCTTCCTCCCCACTTTCTTTGATGCAAGCCGGGCAGTGATTCCCCCTTGGATCCCAGCAACAGCAGTCTTCTCCTTAGGCTACACCTGTGGGTTCAGTGGGGCATAAGATAAGCACTCCATCCACATCCAGAGACCCGGTTAAGTAAGAACTCCAGCATGAAAATAATTTCTAATAATAAAATAGCACATATGGATGCCATCATTCATTTGTTAAACTAGAATTTATTAAGAATTTCGTAGGCCTGCGACACTGCAGTAGACTGAGACACAAAGACAAAAATTCTAAAAAGAAACACACAAAAGCAGTTCCTAACCAAAAAAATCCTTACATTCTACTAGAAGAATACCACATTTACCCAGAGAAGAGAGGACAAATGGGTCAAGGAGAGGGAGATGACTAATAATCTAATAATTTTTTTTAAAAAAAGAACTTACTAGGGACATCAAGAGAAGTTTTCTGCCCAGGGTGACCAAGAAGTAGAGATACGAATGAATGGGACAACCAACATAAGAGCATGGATTCAGGAGACGGAATATGCCAAATTCCAAGGAAAGCGAGTAACCAGTTTGTCTGGAATAATGTGTGTGTAAAGGAGAATCCTATGGAATGTCTGGAAAATTAAGCTGCAACCAGACTGTGAAGGAATTTTAAGTGCCAGTCTGAGGAATTTGTATTTTATCCTACGGGCCACAGGGAGCCCCTGAAGGTTCTTAAGCAGGGGGCATAACAGGGCAAACCCACCCTTGAGGAAAATGATTTTGATGGCTTCATGAAGGACAGACTTGAAGGCAGTAGGGAGTGGAAGTTGCCCCTCAGAAGGCTAGTGCAGGAGACCAGGTGAGAGGCATTGAAGGATGACCTACCCTGGGCGGGGATGCAGTGCTGAGTGATGAGAAGGGGAAAGATAGGAGAAAGGAGGTAGTGGGAGACTTCATCAGCTGGGGGGTTGGGGGGGAGGAGGATTCACTTTATATCAAGAATCTACCTTCTCTCAAATGACTCTGTGATCATCCATAACATTACTTATTTTACAGTCCTTTTTCATGTATATGTTTTGTATCTTTAATATATTCATGTTATTAATTAAAATATTAATAATATGATATCCCATGTGCATATATAACATATGCATGTAGTCATTAAAGTATAGAACAAATTTGGGTATATGTTTCCTATGAATGAAAATCGAAGTAGCCCGAGAAGCCAGACACACTGGTACTTCTCCAATATAGACGAAGAGGGAAAGAGAGAGAGAAATACACATACTCGCATTATATACATACACACGTGCTCCTATAGACAGTTTTGAAAGTCAGTTGGAGGGAACTTCAAAGTATATCTTGCCCTCCAATTTGGGCTTAAGCAGAAAGCCTTCTTACAGCATCTCCTAAAAATAATTTTCCATGGGCTGTGGTGGCGTCAGGAAGAATCATCTTCCTGAATGCAAATCTGGCCTCAGACCCTTACTAGCTGTGTGACCCTGGAAAAGCCACTTCACCCCGTTTGCCTCAGTTTCCTCATCTGTAAAATGAGCTGGAGAAGGAAATGGCAAATCACTCTAGTAGTATCTTTGCCAAAAAAATCTCAGAAGGTTACAAGGAGTTGGGCATGACTAAAATGACTGAATGACAAAAGTGGTTTTCCAGCCTTTGCTCTACGACTTCCAAAGACAAGCCCATTAGCTCTCAGTTCCAGAGAAAGCTCTGCACTCTTGTCAGCTCCTTAATGATCCCAGTCCTTTGCATAAAAAGCTCTCTAACTCTTCTATTGTAAATAAAAAGGAATACGTTCATGTCCCCATCCACTTTGTACTACTATGCCAACTTAAGAGAAGGTGCTTCAGGGCAGAGCATCAAGGGTCATATCCATGATGGAAATGGGTTGTATTCTCTAGTCTTCCTTTGGATCTAGAAGACTCAACATCCTTCTCCTAAAGCCTTTTGCTTTCTGGGGATATGGAAAAGTTAATAAGATAATACTGGCCAACCTATGACCAAACAGAAGTCCCTTCTACAGCCAAAAGTCCCTTCCTTCTATGCAACAAAATAGTTACCCAGACTTTGCTTTATGGCCTCCACTGATGGCAACTTAACTACCTTCTTAGAAAATCCACTCTATTTTTAGACAGTTCTATTGGAAAGTTTTCCTTGTACCAAGCCAAAATTCTGCTTTTGGCCACTTCCCCAGTGCTATTGGTTCTTCCCTTTGGAGCAAGGCTAATCTAATCCACCTAAAATCTAATCTGTCTTCTATGATAGCTTTTCAAATATGTGAAGAAAACTAGTACATCCCTGCTTCTTTAAATACTTTTCAGACTCAATATTCTGAGTTCCTTTATTTTTTTTAAACCCTTACCTTCCATCTTAGAATCAAATCTGTGTATTGGTTCCAAGGCAGAAGAGTGGTAAGGGCTGGGCAATGGGGGTGAAGTGACTTGCCCAGGGTCACACAGCTAGGAAGTGTCTGAGGACAGATTTGAACCTAGGACCTGGCTCTCAATCCACTGAGCCACCCAGCTGCCCCCTCTGAGTTCCTTTAATTCATTTAGCTGTCCTTTGGTCATGCACTGGGGTGCCAATATCTTCCCCAAGATAGGGTACCCAGAACTGAATAGAATACTCCTACAACTGTCAAACCAGGTCAGAATACAAAGGGACCATCACTGCCATCATTCTGTGCCCTGCAAAGGTGTAAGAATGACAAAATCCCAGAGTTGAAAGGCCTAAAAATTATCCAGTCAAGTGGAGATTCAGAGAAATCCTACCAACATGAGAACACGGGGTAGGGAAGGGAGAAGGAATGGAAGAATTAAGTGGGAGGGTCCAAAGATACTTTCCCTATTTCAGTTTTATGTGAGACAGACCCCACATTGGCTATGCACATACACACACTATATATATATATTTTTTTTTCAGAGACAGAAATGAGTTCATAGACTCTATATATCTAGATAGTATGGGCCATTCATTTATAATCAGCAAAGCAATAAAAAAATTCAGCTTCTCTTTATCTTTATACCCCATTAATAAAAGTTTGAACAGTAAATAAGCAAGGTTGGAAGAGGAGGAAATTCCCAGAGGTGAGGGCAGTTCACCAGGCATTGATGAAGCAAAAGCCAAGGAGGTGGGGGTGGGGTATATTGGAGGCAGGGGCGGCTAAAGAAGGGGAGTGGGTGAAAAAGAGGTAAATTCATTAGGTCTCCGTGCAAAGGCAAATTCTGATCAGATTATTACCGTGGTCAGTGAGCCAAAGAAGGCTCCACCTGCTCCTGCCTATATTTAGCTCAGAGCAGCAGAGCCATTCCCTTGCAATCTACTGACCGCTGGGGTGTCCAGAGCCTCAGCCCCCACCAGGAAAGCCTCTCCCTTTGAGGGTCCCTAGCTCTCTCAATCAAATCGCCACCCAGTCTCTGCCCAACAACCCCTAAGGACCCACCGCCTCTCAAGACAAAGCCTCTCCATTTTGGACAGTTCTAATTTTCAGGAGGGGGGGCGGCTTTCTGGGACCAGAGGGAGCAGATCACATCCCTCTTCCACATGTCAGCCCATCAACTACCAGGAGAAAACGATCAGATTGCCCTGCATCTTCCCATTCCCAGCTCCTTCAACTAACCCTCCTATGATGACTTAGGATAGAATCTCGGGGAACACTCGGGTTTAAGGGTCTGGAAGGGAATTAAAACTCAGCCAAGGGGCCAAAGAAAAATCCGTTTTCGCAGGAGACTTCATGAGCTTGCAGTGTGGTAGAAGTACAAGGAAAAGAGAGTATTTCTAAGAAAGAGAGGTTCTGTGATTATCAAATGCAACAGGGAGGTCAAGGAAGAGAAGGATAGGAGAATAAAAACGGCCATTGGATTTTGCTGTTAGAGACCATAAAAGCAGCTCTTTCAAATCCAGAAACGCCTAAGAAAAAAACCTAGGCTCAATCACGTGGTTTGAGGGGGCTAGGATGGGGGTTTGGGCTTTCAATTCTCTCTACTGCTAACGTGAATAATGCGTCTAACCCAGTGGAATTGCTCCTCAGCTCCAGGAGGGGGAAGGGAAAGAACATGAATCTTGTAACCATGGAAAAATATTCTAAATAAATAAATAATTTTTTTTTTTTTAAACAGCTCTTTGAACAGAATAGTGTGTATGGAAGCCATATTGTCAGGAACTGAGCAGGGAGGGGGCAGGGAACAAGCAGAAGCTGACCATCTGAGAGGGTCTTCCTGGCAGTTTAGACGATGAAAAGGTTGGGGAATTTGGCTGTGGGGGACAGGGAGCTTCTGTACTATGACTGCATTATTCCTTTGCAGTTTGGGGTGGGGGAGAAGTAAAAGAATAAAGCAGACGCCCCGTTTTCTCTCATTTCTAGCTCGTGTCCTCCAGCTCTTTTCAGCCCATCTGAGAGATAACGAGCTTTGCATCTCAAGTGGAAAATGAAGCTCTGGGCTCCAGGTGCAAAGAATTTGTTTGAGCAGTTCCTAGGGCTGGCGTGCCCGGGAGACCGGAGAGCCAGGACAATTCACCGCAGGGAGCCCTCTCCTACCCGAGACTGTTATTTGAGAAATCACGTACAACCGAACCTCAGAGAAAAAGGAGAGGAAAAGCACAAAATGTTCCCAGCGAGCCTCCAAGGCGGCCAATTTGGTTTTAAATCCCCCAAAGCGAGTGTGCGGGCCCTCGTTTCCCTACATGTAAAGAATGGGGGATGGGGGGCTCAAAGGGGGAGCCCTTAGACCAGACAATCCCGGAGGTCCCTTCCTCCTCTTCCCCATGGCCCGATGGGTCTGCAAGAAAGCCCCAGACTGACCTTTGTGCCCCATCCAACACTAGATCCTTGAGTACCTGTCAATCACTCAAGCCAGAATTCAGCTGAAGACAATCAAAACCTGCGGCCCCCTGAATCATTCAAGCCCCAGTGAATTCAATTAGCCAGACTCCTGCCTTTCTTTTCTATATAAGTGCCTCCCTGGGTGCAGTCCGTGGGATGTCTCGGGGCTGTGGTTTTGTGTGGCTTCCAGACTCTAATCAGGCTGCTAGGATGAAAGGTTCTGGTTCTAACCGCTTTGATAGTTTTGATTTCTTTACGAGCATCCCGAGTTAACAGAGGGAACCAAAATGGCAGGTCCGAGGCAGACCAGCTGGATTTTTCAACGCTGCCTCCCATAACTTTAAAGTGGCATCTCAGATAAATGTAGGGGTAGCCAAGCTAGGAAGAGGCCACGGAGAGGGGTTTTCTGGCCTAAGAAAATTTAGGAATTTGGCAGAAGTCTTTAACACCAGGCTGGGGACCTGATTGGAACCCTTTCGTAAAGAGGGGGCGATTTCAGCCGAAGCAGTAGCTTCGGGAGGTGGACAACGGGCTGGGAAGTGATTACCGGGAACCCTTTGCTGGAAATGGTTCAGCTGGCACTGATTGGCAGCTAGTGCCCGTATAGAGTTCTGGGGTGCCATTCTGGGGCACAGAGGAGTGCTGGGCATCCGTCACAAGGAGGGGTTCCGAGGGAAAGAGGCAGCAAGGGAACCAGGGCTCCTTCCTGGGTAAAGACCAGAAAGCAGAGAACAAAGCTCTCACTTTGGAAGCACCAAAAAATTGCAGACCCCCAAAACGGGCTCTGAAAATACCCTGAAACCTGATCCGGTGCCAGAGCCCAACTTTAACATAAAACAGAAAGTTAAGAAATAAGCTAGAAAGCAACAACAACAACAACAAAATTTATCATGAAAAGCTACTTTGATCTCTTTGGGTGTAGACCTAGGGGTGGTATTTCTGGGTCAAAGAATATGGTGTAATATTTAAATGAATATTCAATACTCCAAGTAGTATATCTAACAATATTTATTAATATTTAACTTGAAGCAAAGGGAAAGCAAAAGGCTAGAGAAACCTAGAGAGCGCACCAGCTTTCCAGGTGGAAACAAGAGAGATGGATATAGTAAACTTGAATACAAGCTTGACCATGCAAAGTGGTGGAGAGAGGAGATGAATTCTAGGAAATACTGAAGGACTTCTGGGGGAGGAAGTCCAAGGGTTCAAAATTCCACTTTTACAATGCTCAGTTTGATATTCCTTTGGGTCTAGTTCCAAATGGTTCTCCTGAATGCTTGGACCAGTTCACTCCTCCACCAGCAGTTCATTAATGTGCCTTTTTTTTTCCTTCCTCCCATCTAACATATCTCATTTCTGATAAATGTATACTTTAGAGTTGTTTTAATTGACAGAAAATAAGGGTTCTTTTTTTAAAGTATTTACAGCAAGTTTTTCTGACAAAAACCTTACTTCTCAACTATATACTGTGTATAGAACTGAGTCGAAGATATAAAGATAAAAGATATAGATATAAAATATCTAAGATATAAAGATATAAAAATAAAAGCCATTTTCCAATTGATAAGTGGTTAAAAGATATAAGCAGGCAGTTTTCAAAAGAAACCAAAGCTATCTAGAGTCTTAGGGAAGAATGTTCTAAATCACTATTGATTAGAGAAAAGCAAATCCAAAGAGGTCAAAGAAAAAGAGAAAGCCTATATGTACAAAAAATATTTATAGCGGATGCCCATCCATTGGGGAACAACTGAACACGTTGTGGCATATGATTGGGATAGAGGACTATTTTGCTGTGAGATATGATGAGAGAAATAGTTTCAGAATAAGATGGCAAGACCTATATGAACTAAAGCAAAGGAAAGTGAGAAGAACCAGGAGATCATTGTGATAGTAGCAATAATATTGTAACGATGATACTTTGTAAAAGACTTGGCTACTCTCATTGATACATCAATTCGAGATGATTTCAAAGGGCTCATGATGAAAAACTACTGTCCAAATCCAGAGAAAGAACTAATGTATTCAAGTAAAAATTGATGTATAATTTTCTCATATCATTTTCCTTACTTTTTTTGCAATATGCTTATATGGAAATATATTTTACATGATTTCACATGTATAATTGATACAATGCTTGCCTTCTCTTGAGTGAGGGAGGAAGGGAGATAAATCTTAAAGAATAGTTAAATTTAATATTTTATTTATTTATAATATAATCTGAATTTATTTTATATAAATATCTTGGTATTAATAAATTGTAAAATAAAAACCTCTTTTTAGAATTGACAGAGGTTAGTTGGGAGGGGAAGGAGGATAATAATGAATTACTGATGAAGAATTGCACAGAAAAAAACAGTGGCCTAAATAAAGGAGGTCATTAGAAATGTATGACCAGCAAAGAATATGGACAGGTGGTTTTCAAAGGAAGAAATCCAAATTATGAATAGCTTTATGGGGAAAAAAGTGCTCTAAATCACTGATTAGAGAAATGCATTGGTAGAAGGCATTTCCTCACCTGAGAATTCCCTTTTCAAATGATATTATAGGTCCATTTTCTATTTCTTTCCTTTCTCAAAGCCAGAGAGGAAGAATTTCATCTTGAAACAATAATAATGGCTCCAATCCTGAGTCATGAGCTCAGCCATACTGGGCCACAATTTGAGATTTCATTTCAGTGAATAAAAGCCTAGTTCTAGTTTGATTATGACCTGAACCTTGAGAAGTACAAAAACCTCTTCCTTAACAGAGGAAGCCTCTGAGTCACTCAGTATTATTTGAGGGAGCGGATGTCTCCCAGCTTGGTGTTGGTTTTCTTTTCACGTATATTTTACACTGTCTAATGACCTCGGAAATTATCTGAGTCACTACGTATGTAGGTGGCCAGCTTCTCGGAAAAAAATGAGTGGAGAGGACAGTTTGATTTAGCTGGTGAAAAATTCTGAATACGAATGGTGTCAATGATGCTTTATTTTTAGACTTTCGATGACCAATTGATTGAATTGAATCCCAGTGAAAGAATGACACAAATTGGAAACTGTCAGTGTTTTATGAAACTGAATGATCGCTTTAGCCATAGTAGGATATGTTCAAGGAACGTGACATTCCACATCTTGGTTTCATGTGATATGATGAAGCCTGTTCCTCCTGGAAGCTGGAACTACAAATTGAGAACACCCTCTTCTAGCCACATTGGGATACCGTATTCAGTTCTGGGCTCTGCACTCTATCAATGACTGGAGAATGTCCAAAGGATAGCAGGGGGACTGGTTGGGCTACATGAATTCTGAGGTCACTTCCAACTCTGAAACCCACGCATTCTCCTCTTCTTATTCAATTTTATTCTCTTTTTCCCCAATTATATGTAAAACACGTTTCTAACACTTGAAAAATAATTTTGAGCCTTGAATTCTCTCCCTTTCTCTCCCACCCTCTGAGATGGTAAGCACTCATATGAATTTTACATGCGCAATTATGTAAAACATTTCCCATATTAATCCTTTTGTGGAAGGAAACTTGAACAAAAATTAAGAAAGAAAGTGAACAAAGTTTGCTTTGGAGTGTCTCATATTCAATAATTTGCTTTTTTCTTGGCCTCAATTATACTGGATTGAAACTGAGCTTCAATAATTCATAATATACATATTAAGAGGAAGGAAGAGAAGAAGGGAGGGAAGGAAGAAAGGAGAAAAGGTAGGAAGAAGAGGAAGGTTAAGGAGGGAGAAAGAGGGGGAATATTTATTAAAGACCACTTATGTGCTAGGCACTGTGCCAATATCTCATTCAATCATCTGGAAGATAGGTGCTATTATAATTTGTATTTTATAGATAAGGAAACTGAGGCAAAAGAGGTTAAGTGACTTACCCAGGGTCACACAGATAGTGTCTGATGTTAATTCACACATAGAAGTCTATCTACAGTACCACTTAACTACCTCTATATGCCTATTATGTGCAAAAAATTGTGCTAACTAGAGTAGAAAGATAAAACCAAAATGGTCCCTAAGCTCAAAGAGCTTACATTCTACTAGGGAGTACAACACTGACATTAAAAATATAATACTTAGAAAATCCTAGAGAATCAACTAAAAACTAGTTGAAATAATTAATAACTTTAGTAAAGTTGCAAAATAAATACATATAAATCATCAGCATTTCTATATGTTACCAAAGAAGAAGTCCAGTAGCAAAACTTAGAAAGGGCAATCCCATTTAAAATCATTCTAAATGATATAAAATATCTGGGAATCTACTTGCCAAGGCAAACACAGGAATTATGTGAACACAATTATGAAACACTTTTCACACACGGTCAGATCTAAATAATTAGAAAAAATTAATTGCTCATGGGTAGGCCAAGCTAATATAATAAAAATGACAATTCTACCCAAATGTATTTATTCAGTGCCTTACTAATCAAACTACCAAATAATTACTTTATAGAACTAGAAAAAATAATAACAAAATTCATCTGAAAGAACAAATGGTCAAGAATACCAAAGGACTAATGAAAGAAAAAAAAAAGGGAAGGAAGGAAAAAATACACTAATGCAGCAATCATTAAAATATCTGGTACCCACTAAGGAATAAAAAAGGTAGATCCGTGGCATAGATTAGATACACAGTATACTAGGGTATTTGATAAACTCAAAGACTCTAGCTTTTGGAATAAGAACTCACTCTAACAAAAACTGCTGGGAAAGTTGGAACACAGCATGGCAGAAGGTAGGCATAGGCCAATATCTCACACCCCATGCCAAGATAAGGTCAAAATGGGGATATTATTTAGATATAAAAAGTGATACCACAACTAAATTAGGGGAACACAGAATAGTTTACCTGGCAAATCTCTGGAAAAGAAAAGAATTTATCACTAAATAAGAGAGAATTATAAGATGTAAAATGAATAATTTGGATTATATTACATTAAAAAGCTTTTGTACAAACAAAACTAATGTAATCAAAATTTGAATGGAAACAACAAACAGGAAAAATTATAACAAATGTTTCTAATAAAGGTCTTAATTTCTCAAATTTATAAAGGACTAAGTCAAATTTATAAGAATACAAGCTATTCATTCCCTAATTGACAAATGGTCAGAGGATATAAATAAGCAATTTTCAGATGAAGAAATCAAACACATCAATAATTATATGGAAAAAATGTTCTAAATCACTCTTGATTGCAGAAATGCAAATTAAAGCAACTCTGAGGTTACTACCTCATACCTATCAGATATGGCATACATCAATATGGCAGTAAAGGAAAGTGGTAAATGTTGAAGGGGATGCAGCAAAACTGGGACACTAATGCATTGTTGGTGGAGTTGTGAACTGGTCCAACCATGCTAGACGGCAATTTGGAACTATACCCAAAATGCTATAAAACTGTGCATACCCTTTGATCTGGTAATATCTCTACTGGGTCTGTATCCCAAAGAGATAATAAAAAAGGGGGGGGGACCTACTCATACAGGAATATTTATTGCAGCTCTATTTGTAGTGTAGGTTTATGAATAAGGAAATATTTTTGTAAAAGCTGAACTTTGACAGATAATGTGTGGGTTGGAATGGAAGAGAAGATACTGGAAGCAGGAAATCTAGTAGAAGATAATTACAATAAGCTAAATCAAGAAAACAACATGTACAGTAGCAACAATTTGAATAGAAAGAACAACCACACACCAAAAAATCAAGTCAGTATAACAAATTCTAAAGGTTGTGTGAGACTGAAATAATGGCACATGAGAATATACCCTCAACCTGTCCCTTTGTGAAGCAGGGGGGTTCACAGAACACATTTTCAGAATTTCTTTATGTATTTATCAGTTGTGCTGCCAATTTCTTTCCTCAAAAAATGTAGTACTTGTCTTATGGACTGGCACTCTGGAAGGAGGAAGGGAAAGAATATTTGAGATACCACAGTAATGTAAAAAAAAGAAAATAGCAGTAATTCTTTAAAAGACAATTACTAGGAGCAACTACTTGGGTTAGTAGACAGAGCTGGAGACAAGAGGTCTTGGATTCAGATTTGACCTCAGACACTTCCTGACTGGGTGATCCTGGACAAGTCACTTGAGCCCCATTGCCTATCCCTTGTTGCTCTTTAATCAATATTTAATATTGGTTCTAAGAGAAAAGATAAGGTTTATTTTTAAAAAGTGCAATTACTGTATGCCAGGTGAATATTGAAGTCCTGAACTTGGAGAAGAAGGGCGGTAAGAGGGGATGTTATTGGGGAGGAAGGTGTATGGATGCAAGAGATGCTATGAATGATTTGAAAAATCCTTTATTAAGTATTTAGTATGCATAAAGCATCGTACTAAGTGCTGGAGACACAAAAAGAAAAGTGAGAGACCCTTATCTCAAGGAGCTCAAGTTCTGCTAGCAGAGAAAACACTTATTCAAGGTTGCAGCTACAAGTCAGAAGGAATAGTCTCTCTCTGGTCCTTAAAGTACAGGAGCAGAGTAGAAGATAATGGCTCTTCTTTAATGTCATTATTTAGTGTGCCTATTCCCTGGGGTTCAGATTCTCAGCTGTCTTCATCAGAATCTAAGGAGAGATGGGCAGTGGGCAGGGGTGATTTTCCTGACACATGCTGCTTCCCATCTCTCCCTCGGGTTACTTTTCCTGCTTTTTCTGAGGCAGAATCACCAACTATGAGATGTTGAGGAGAAAGGAAGAGTCAAGAATGGCTCCATGGTTATGCACCTGGATGACTGAGAAGATGGCGAGACCCTCAACAGAGATATGGAAGGTTAGAATGGACAGGTCTGGAAGAGAGTGGGAGATATGAGACTGGAATCCAAGCAAGAAACAAGAGTTGGATTTGGGGGTCGCCTACCCAGAAATTATATTTAAACTTAAGGAAAATATGCAAGATCACCAAAGAAGAAAGACAAGGGAAGGAGTTCATAATCTGTAGTCCACAAACCAAAACCCAGAGGTATATTATAGATTCCTCTTTGAGCAAGGGTTCTTAACCCAGGATCTACAAAGGGTCTGTGTAGAGATCTCGGGGTTCCATGAATTTGGATGAGAAAAAAATGACATCTTTATTTTTACTAAACTAGGTGGTTGGATGGATAGAGCACTGGATCTGGAGTCAAGAAGTCTTGAGCTCAAATTCAGCCTCAAACATTTACGATCTGTCCAACTCTGGGCAAGTCATTTAACATTTGTTTGCCTTAATCCACTGGAGAAGAAAATGGCAAATCACAAAAATCTTTTCCAAGAAAATCCCATAGACAATATTAGTGTAATATGGTCCCTGGGGCCATGAAGAGTTAGATTGACTGAACGATGGAGCAATAATAATAACAAAATTTAAATTTAACGCTTCTTTTAATTATGAATGTAGGCAACAAACCACAGCAATATTAGACTTCATTAGGCTGCCAAAGGTATTTATTATGTAAAAAATTTTTAATCTAGTGAGAAAAGAAAGCAATAAGGGCTGAGTCTAAGGAGGACCCTCACTAAGGGGGACAGGAAAAAGGTGATAATGAAGTAAAGGATCCTAGGAGAAGGAATAGTCATCAGAGCCAGAATCAGAGTTGAAGAGGAGGTTTAAGGTGTGCCCTCTCCAAGGCATAAATTTGACAAACTAGAGACAAAAGTCATGGAAGTGGGGTTGTTGAAAGACTGGGAGGACAGGATACTAGAGGGGAGTAAATGCTAGGGCAGATAAAACTGATCTAGCTACTGTAATTGGAAAGGAGGGATAGTGAAAGATAATGAAAGCAAAAAGGATCTGGGCAAGAAGCAGTGAGATGGTACTGTGGATTGAGAGACAAGAAGCCCTGGGTTCAAATCTAGTCCCAGACACTTCCTAGCTGTGTGACCCTGGCCATGTCACTTAGCCTTCATTGCCTAGCACTCCAACTTTTCTGCCTTGGAACCAATACACAATATTCCAAGATAGAAGGTAAAGGTTGTTCTGTTTTTTTTTTTTTTAAGGGTCCAGGCAAGATGGAATGAAATTTATTAACACTGTCCCCTTTTTTCTGCCCCTCAAATACTTTCTTTCTCTCCCATATCTACACATCCCTTCTCTTCTTGGTTTTATATTTCCTTTGGCTAACATAGACACAGCAAGATCCCTCCCTTTCCCCCAGTCTTATAACAATACCATACCCTGCCTTGAGAAGTAGCTGACTGTGTCCCAAACAATGGGATTGATTGCTAATGGGAATGGAGAGAGAGCTTTCTGAATGGGACCTTTTAAATCAAATTCTGCTTTGAAGCAGAATAGACAAAGAATTTTGGAGGTCCTAAACCCTTCCCAAAGGGTCTAGAATTTAAACTGGCCGAGCCTTCAAGAACCCGGGCTCCTCCTGACCCTCTTCCATGAGATATCTGAGAAGAACTTTCCTGCAGCCCCCCACTGAAGGTCTGTGTATCTGTTGTCTAAAGGCCAGCCTCACCAAGCACAGAGAGACTCATCACCACTCTGGATACAGGATGACAGGATGATGAATTATTTTGGCCATAATAACTCTCAAAGAACATCTAATCAATTGCAGAGAGGTTTTGATCAGCCAGCAGAGAAAGCTCCCTCATCAAAAAAAATTACAGATACTTGGAGTATTGAAGTAAATAATTCCTTCTAATAAACCCATCATCATTTCCTATTATTCACTGGTATGGCTGTAATTTTCTGCTCCCATATCCCTTAGTGCCCCAATAATAAACTCTATTTTAAGCATGTTGAAATAATGGCAAAGCCAGAAACACAGAATTAGATTAAAGGAGGCTCTCTCAGCCTCTCTAAACCTGAAAGAGATTCTCAACAACAGTGTTTTCTGATTATCTGCCCAAGAGACACAATGGCGAGTGGTCTCAGCAGACCTCATCTTTGCTCTGCTGCAGTGGACACTGAGGTCCAGTCTGTGAACTGGTCAATTTTAATTTCTCTGCTGGTAATAATGGAATAAGGTCCTTTGTTTCACATTCCTTATGAACACTAAGAAATAAGGAACCATCTGCACAATATTTGATGCTTCGTCCATTTTCATTCATCAAACAAACATTTCTAGGGGGTCTAGAATGGGCAAGACTGGGCTCCTTGCAGTTCATTGAGGAAAGCTCCAAAGGAGAAGGCACTCTGTGGTCGGGCTCTGACCAGGACATCCATTTAGGGACAGAAGACACTCATTCTAGAACTAGATGTCTTGAATCTAAGGCTAATTCCCCAACTGTCTGTTTAATACTGTGTAAATGAAGTCACCCCTCTGTTCCGATGTTCATCTCTAGTGAGAAGACCATAAACCAAGTTCTGAAATGCTCAGAATGGAAAAGAGAATGACCTCTAGGCAGGGAAATCACAGTGGTAAAGAAATGGATGGATGATATACGTGGAAGGAGTGAAACAGAGGAAGGGGAAGATATTGAACAATCTGGAAAGGTAGAGGGACTGGAAATGGCCAGGGGGAGGAAAGGGCGAGCGAGGCTAACTCTTGACCCTTGGTGTTAATGACATCAAAGAATAAATAACCAAGTTTGGGAATAAATGGCCTTGGGTGCAGAGGATATGAAGAAATCTAGAATGAAGGGAAGTCTTTGTTCATGCATGGATAAGCAGAATGGAATGGTAGAGCAGAAGAGGAAAGCTATGGAAGGATGGTCAAGTTGAGCAACATGAGAACAAAAGTAGGGGAAGATATAATAAACAAAGGAGGATTTTCCCTGATATACTGAGCCACTAGGAGACCTGATGTCTGAGATCCTGGACCTTTTGCCATTGCCTAGCATGGAAGACCCTGAGACCTTTGCATGTTTGGGGGTTTTGTTTTGTTTTTTGAGCCTGGTATTGGGTAGCCCCAATGAGGCTTTTTCTGACATAGCAATCTTTCTGGCTCTAGGAATGGTTTCTGAGGCCCTGATTGAGTTGTTTTTGCCACCAACACACTTGGTCATTCACAAGAACAAAAATAATCCTAATTTATACAGTAAATCAAAATTCCTGTAACTTTTGATCTCCATCACAATGCAGTATAGAGGCTACAGATGTTCATTGAGCCTTGGAGAGGTTAAGGGACTTGTCCATGGAGCATCCATCATCCCACTCTAATATGCTGACATATCAATAAGAATTTATTAAGGGGGCAGCTGGGTGGCTCAGTGGATTGAGAGCCAGGCCTAGAGATGAGAGGTCCTAGGTTCAAAGCTGGCCTCAGATATTTCCCAGCTGTGTGACCCTGGGCAAGTCACTTAACCCCCATCATCTAGCTCTACTGCCTTGGAACCAATACACAGTAGTGATTCCAAGACAGAAATTAAAGGTTTAAAAAAAAATTAAGTGCCAGGCACTGTGCCAATAAATGGATATATAAAGGCAAAAGATAATCCCTGCCTTTGGGGATCTTACAATCTAATGGAGTTATTACAACATGCAAATAACTCTGTACAAATGAGGTACATACAACCAAAACAAATCAACAGAAGGAAGAATTGAAAGAGGGAGAGTACAAACCGTAATATGTTTGGCTTTACAGAGCTACTCAGATTCCTAACCTGAGCTAGATTTGAAATGTCAACACTGCCAGGTTTGATAAAATCTTCCCCGATCTTATTTGCTCCTCTTTTCCAAGTATCATCTTGGCTACTGTAAAAAATAATCTAATTAAGAACTTCAGTTTATAGTCACTATTTTATACCTCTGTATAACTGTATATGCTCTACGTATACTCCTATTTGATAATCATCAGCATGTTAGTGATAAATTGTAAGGAATAATCCCAATTATTAATTGATTGAAAAAATGCATATGCGAATCATTAATAAATAATAATATTGTGAGTAAAATAACAAAGAAAATCCCTTAAAGTGCCTTGCAGAAACACCCTTGCCAAGGGGAGTTTTGCACATGTCCTCCAGCATTCTGGAATGTGTCCAGACATTTTATCTCAGTTGGCTTTGAAGCTACAGTGACCTTGGCCATCTTTATTTTTGCCATATATGGAATGGATGATTACTTCATGGAACAGAGATAAGAAAAAAGACCTGACCTCTTGAAGGAGACCTTGTAAAAAATAATAAGTCCAGTTGCCCCTTCTGAGAAGAAATAATCAGAAGACCACCCCCTTTTAAAGAGGGTCTGTGTAATCTGTCTATATATACCAGTTGACAGATGGGCTCGGGGTCTTTGGCTAACCTGAGGCAAGTCTAGACCCTGACACTGTAATTTACTAACAAAAATGTTTGGCTCAGATAATTGCTTCCCAGTATTTATTTTTTGTTTCTATACTATAGCACACTTCCATTCTGTAGCCACACAGGTTGCCTATGATTCCTTCTCTGGTCCTTGGCCTCATAAATGAGGAAGGTATTTTCTTATTTCAGCTCCAAAATTTATTCTCTGGCTTTCTTCCTTTGTTCTTTCTTTCCTTTCCTTCTTTCTTTCTCTCTCTCTGTCTGTCTCTCTCTCTGTCTCTCTCTCTCTCTCTCTCTGTCTCTCTCTCTCTGTCTGTCTGTCTGTCTCTCTCTGTCAGTTTCTTTAGTTGCCAAATGAAGACTTTGGTCTTCATAGTCTTTGCTATGACTTCCAGATCTTACATTCTATGTCTATTTAGGGATTGTTTCATCCTATGCGCTGTATCCCCATCCCCATCCTGGAACAGAATAGTCACTAAAGAAGTACTTACTGGTTAGACTGAGTGAGTGAACTTAGTCCTGGAAGCCCCATTTTAACCAGTTGGTGTGTGTTCAAAAGAAGGTGTTCAGGAGGGTGGGAAGGTCCAGCAACTATGCCAAACTGAGGAAGCAATGAAAAAACTAGCAATGTTTTGCTCTAAACACTACATCACTGTCCCAGGTAATATTCAGAGGAGGAAGCACCATATTCTTATGCATTACATCCAAAGATATGGAGAAAACTTTACAGGTTGTGATTCTGATACCATTTTGGTCATTTTTGAGTTTAAGCCTGGTAGAGAGATAGCTAGTTGCCTTCATACCTTTGAAGGACCATTTTATAGAAAAGAAATTAGAGGAGGCAGCTGGGTGACTCAGTGTATAAAAGAGACAGGACATCCTGAGTTCAACTCTGGCCTCAGACACTTCCTAGCTGTGTGACCCTGGGCAAGTCACTAGCCCCTTAGAACTAATGCATAGTATTGATTCTAAGTGAAAATAAGGGTTTAAGAGAGAGAGAGAGAGAGAAGGAGAGGAGAGACAGAGGGGAAGGAGAGAGAGAGAGACGGGGGGGGGGGGGGGAGAGAGAGAGACTTGTTTGTATGATTTTAGGATTCATTCAGAACTAGAACTGACAATCATCCTTCACGCACCTGGGCTCCCTCAACAATATTTTGAATTTGTGTGCTCTGTGTGTTCATTTAAATAAATGGAATTCTCCAGGGAAGACATGTTATGGCATAATAATATCTTGGAGTTAAATAGCACTCTGAAACTTACAAAATGCTTTTTCTTAATTTTGTCCTATTGGGACATCATGATGATTCTGGGAATACAGATATTATTGTTCCCCTTTTAGAGATGAGGAAATTAATGTTCAGCGAGCCTCAAAGCAGAGGTAGAATTCAAACTCGGGTCTCTTTGGATTCTAAGTCCGGCACTCTACGCCACTAGCCCACATTTCCTCTTTTAGTAGATATTGCCTCTCCTAGAAGCATAGTAACTGGAACACCACCCAATCTGAACCTATGCCAGTCAATTAATTTCTCTTGGCCTCAGTTTCCTCATTTGCAAAATAGAGATCATATTACTTCACAGGTTTGTTGTGAGAAATAGGTGAGAACATGTATGTAAAAGATTTTGCAAATGTTAAAGTTCTCTATGAATGTCAGCAGTTACCCAAGAGCTATTTATGAGATAATAAAAGTAAAAAGTGTTTGGTATAGCACCTGGCACATAGTAGGTCCAATATAGCTATTTATTCCCTTCCTGTAAACCCCAGTGCTAAATCATGCAAAGGTTTTCTGCACAGCACATAGACCTTCTATGGTAGAATCATGGGAGGAAATGAATCAATCTCACAAGGTAGGTGGCCATGGAAAGGTTGTGACCAGAGCCATTAGAGGGAACCTTCAACTCATCAAGATCACAGATATATTTGAATATAGAAGGTTATTGACTTTAGAACATGAGGCAGCATGGCATGGTGGTTAGAGAGCTGGCCTCAGAGGCAGGAAGAGGTAGATTTCAAGTCCAGTCTTGTAAATATCCCAATGATGTAGCCCAGAGCAATTAATTCACTTCATCTCTCCTTGATAGAAGGTGAAATAGAATCATAGGGCCAGCGCAAAAGAAAGATCTTTGGGGGGAGCAGAACAGTCAAAACAGTGTCAAGGACAAAACCTAAACTCTGATCTCCTGATGAAATTCTTTATATTCAATTTCGATTACCCAGAAGGTCCAAATCTGCTTTCATCATAACCTTTCAACTGATGGACTATTTACTATTAATCAATCCCATCTCTGCTAACTGGGAAAAAGCAAGCACTCAGCCTAAAAATAACTTGCCTTTTGGTAGGATGTAGGGAAAGCACAAGATGTACCTTATGAATCCCCTGACATTCACCGAAGTCACAACTACACAGCAGGAACCAAACAAAAATGACTAGGTTTTAGCCCCATCCTTACTTTGTGCTTTTGGCCTAATTGAAGAGGAAATGTTTTTCTCAGAACAGGACATAGACCTGTACATCAGCTAAAGGATTGAGGAAACAACTCCGATTTCCAGGAAAAAAAGAAACATGAAATATATATATTTTCATATGGCATGACAACATCTCCTCTGCCTTTGAGAGAGGTAGAGCAATGCAAAGGCAGCTCTTGCTTTGAATCCTACTCCTGATGCAGTTTTGTGAATAGGGGAACGTCGTGTATTTCTCTGAACCTCAGTTTCCTCATCTGTCACACAGGCTTCAGTATACTTTTTGGAGGTGATAATGCAATGCTTTGTAAATCTTAAAGAGCATAAAATGCAAGTAATTATGATTAGTGGCTACATTGGCTAATATGATAAAATGGCTCCCATTATGGAGGGATGTTAGCTACACCAATCTCAAAGCTTTTATGTTTTAGTCTAGAACGAATCATGGCGCCATGATGCTGATTTTGGGAAGGGATGTCTTTCCTGTCCCCGACTCTCAGTGCCATCCCCTAGAATAGTGGGCTCCCTCCCCACGCTGCTACTCCAATGGTCCTGCAGCCATAATACCCTTCAAGGAATCCAGATTGGCCTGAGAGGTGAGGAAAATAGGTCTTTGTGCCCCTACCTGGTTCAAGGACCCAAACCACAAAGGATACTCAGAAACAACATAGATTCATGAGAGAAGATAGCTCCAAAGGTTCAGCAGCAACTCTTGCCCCTCTCCTTGCTCCCAAATTCCCTTTACAACAACTCAAGCCTTATACCTTCTCTTTCCTTTATTTCCACTTTCTTTCTGGGCCTTTTCTTTATTACAATAGATGGGAAGAGTCAGAAGAGGTGGGTTGGAATTCCAGCTCCAATACTTACTAGTTCTGTAATCTGAGGCAAATAACTTTATTTCTCTAGAGGCCTCAGTTTCCTTCTATGGAAAATGGAGCCTTAATGAACCCTGAGGTCCCTTCTCACTCTAACTCCGTGATCCCACTGGAAAAATTTAAAAATTAATTTAAATTAAATTAAAAAATTAAATAGGACTTTAAAAATTAATAGGACTTGAGTGATAATATATGTATAAACCCAGTGAAATTGCTTGCCAACTCCAGGAAGGGGAAGGGAAGTGGGGAGAGAAACAAGAATCATGTAACCTTGGAAAAAAATTTTTTTTAATAATAACTCTAAGGTTCTTCCTTTTACAAAATTCCTTACATCTGGTGGTGTCCTCTGAAACCTAACTTATTCCTGAAGGCATCCTATCTCATGATATACTCTCCATCCAGATATACTCTGGTCAAAAGACCAGAGGAGAAATATCCTTGATACTCAGTGCCACATTCAAATTTCACCTTATCCTATCTAAATCTTTGTTGTCATCTCAGAGCCTCTAGGTCATGCTCCCATCTGCCCATTAAACTCAGTTCCTGACTCAGTTTCCTTCATCCCAATATCAAACCAGGACATCTACGTCCTTGACCTCTAAGTTCCTCAATCTTCTCAACTGACCACCACATCAACCCTGTGCTCAGCCCCACCATGAATTTGTCCCAGGGCCAAAATGCCCCAATGGGTAACCAGAACAAGTGGGTATAAAGTGATTGCTTCACTTTCTTGCAATAGAAAAAGTATAAAATATTTTCTACTTGGGAGAATGTTCATATGAAATATTTCTGGTCTTCTATGCATAAAAACACAAAGGGATATAGTTAATCAACCAATAAGCATTTACTTGGGCACCTAATGGATGGCAATCACTTCTGGGGATATGAAGTCAAAATTAAAAACCATTTTTGTTCTCAAGAAACTTGGAAGTTGATTTTGAGAAGAAGGTGGGAGCATCCAGTAGAAGCAGGAAACCTCTTGTAGAAGATGGTGATACACCAAACCTTGAAGGAATCTCGGGGATGAGGGAGGGAGACTGATCCAGACATGGGGGGTGGCCAGTGCAAAATGGAGTGTCGTGTATGAGAAGCAATAAGAAGGCAAGTCTGATCTGACTTCAGTGTGCATAGTGGAAATCAATGTGGGGGGGAAAAAAAGCTAGAAAGACAGTTTAGGGCCAGTTTGTGAAGGGTTCACAAATGTTATTACACCAGTAAAGCAGAATTCCTCCCCTTTCTACTTCCATTCCTCCATATGTCATCTCCCTCCCTTTTCCCCTGAGAGTCAAACTACAGCACTGAAGAAAAACATAGAGATTCGTGGTCTACATTGCATAGAAAAGTATTTTAATAAATGAGACTAAACAGTTGATACAATACAGATTTCAGTAACTATATGACACATGAAGCTTAAAACATTCCTTTAAAAATTAAATTGAGTTTTAATTTAATTTCTTTTTAATAATCTTTTAAATGAATATTCAAACATGATACTTTAGAATGACGGCTGCCATTTTGTTTCATTGGTGAATATACAAAACTATAGCAACTTCCATTTGCAGTTAGGGCTCCCAATCCAACAAAAGGGTGTTATTTAAAGGAAGGCCATGCCAAAAATAAAGAAACTGACTCAATGCTAACAAGTTACCTGAGTGAACTCAGAGGTCAAATTCAAAGAGCTAAGTCAACACAGAGATTTTATAAAGGGGGGGGGGATCATGGCCTATTTTTAAAGAAGGGGGCCGAAATCATGGTTTTTGGGATACTTTTTCAAACATCAATACTGTCAGAAAATATGAGGCCTCTTGAAAAGATATCAAGGACAAGGACAGCTCAGATTTTCCCCAGTAGAAAGCAGGCTGTCTCACACAGACGTCATCCTGTTTGATGTTTTAATAGTCTTCTCTCCCATGCTCCTAGAACCAATGCGTTGTAAGATCCAACCCTGTAAAAGAGGGAAAAGGTTTACTGTGATTCTTGCAAATACAAAGGATGCTAGACCACCCTTCATTTAAATCCTGTTTAATAGTCCCCCAAACCTAAACAAGCATATTTCCTTTTGGATTTAAAAGGGAAAAAAAAAAAAAGATCCATTTGTAAAGGTGTAAAGGTATATGACAAACATAATCTATTCTGTATGATAATATACGTATACAACCTCTATCATATTACCTGCCTTTGGGGGAGGGGGGAGAGTTGGGAGAAAGGAAGAGAATATGAATTGAGAAATGTCAGAAAATGAAAATTAAAAATTTTATCAACATGTAATCTGAAAGAATAAAAACAATCTTTAAAAAAGCTAAAAAAGCATTAAAAAAAGCTAATATTATACAAGAGGATTGTCTCATACAGCGCTTGTTTGAGAAAATAAGTGAACCACTGAACAATCTACTGTCTGTTCCAAGATCAATTAAAACCAAGTCGTTTTAACATTAAAATTACTTTCTCAAAGATATAAATTAAAACATGTGAAGAATAAAGTCATACAAATTAAATTTAACAGCTAAACTGGGGGGGGATCAAATTTTTGCTGAAAATTTATTACTATTCATGGGAATAATACATTAAAATTACTCTCTAGAGGAACAGCCTGATGGCACAGTAGACAAAGCACCAGACTTAGAGTTGGAAGGACCTAGGTTCAAATCTTGCCTGAGCTACTTTCTAACTGTGTGACTGGACAAGTGACTTAACCTGACTTTCCTAACCCTTGCTCCTCCTCTATCTTAGAATTGATACTAAGACAGAAAGTAAAGGTTTAAAAAAAAATTATTTCCTACTATCTTTCATGGAAATGTTGAAATAAACCTGAGGGATGGTCAGCTGTCTTCTTCCCATTCCATGAGCCCTTGACAGCGCACAGTCTACATACATACTCCAGAAATCCTGGGCTAAGTTGATGAAGATATTATAATGACGAGGTCTGTTGGATTTCTGCAAGAACATCATAAAGTTCCAAAATCCAGGAACGGTATTGGCTATCTTCAGTTTTTTCATTTCTATCAACATCATGGAGCAAAGCTCCCAGCACTCATGATCAATTTCTTCTAGGTTCCCCGAACTGATGCTTGCAAGAGCTTGCTTTTGGATTTCAAAATTGGCAGTGACCAGGTTCATCATTAGTATGCTGCTCAGCTGTAGGTACCACCATCTCCTATAAACACAGCTCATGTTGCCAGAGCAAGGTACCTATAGGGGAAAAAATACTTTATTGCTTTTATAATGAAGTATACCATGAAAATGACTTCCCCATTCTAAGATTTGTTATTTTAAATATATACTGTGTCTAATTCTAATGCATAATTGTATGGATGGACTAAGAATATCCTTGCAAAAATTGATTTTCAATATATCACACAGATTGATTTCTAGAAAAATTAGAACAAATGGTGCCTCCTATGTAATTCCTTGAGGTGTGCTCTGTGACACTGTCTATTCTCAAAATTTTTGGAAATGGAGGTAGAATTCCAACTTTGTTGTAACTTTATTCCAACTACTAAATTTATAATTGCTCATTATAGATCCACTGAAATCCAATAGATACAGGCTCTCTGTTGTGTTTTTCCTTTAGGAAGCATTCATTTCCATTGGAGCAGCAGCCTTAAAAAGGATAAAAGGATAAACATTTTAGAAGAAAGGGTTTGTTTGAGTTTTTTTTCCAAGATGTCACAAACTCAGTAATTTAGAAAGAAATAGGACCATGAATTAATTTTTAACTCTTTAGTTTCCAAATTAAGTTCCTTCCTTGCCTTTGTCATTCAAGAAGATCTTGAAAAGTATCTAATACCTGAGTAGAAGATACAGTCCTTGGCCTGGAGATGTTTTCATTCTAGCCAGGGACACATAAAAATGAAATGAGAATAATTCGAAGGTGTTCCATAAGGAAATATAATGTTGGACATATCATCTACCCTAAGCTTAAACAAAACAAAACTTGAAAAATGCTTCTTTTCCTTTTTTTTTTTTTTGGCAGTTGAACTCTCTCAGGATATCTCAAAATCAGTCTGAAAGGCAGAGAAATCCCAATCAGATTCTAAAGACAAAAAACATCAATAAAACTACTAGCTTAGGGAAAAAAATAAAAAATAAAATTAAAAAAAAAAACGACTAGCTTAGGCCTGAGACATTTCCTAGCTGTAAGACCCTAGGCAAGTCATTTAACTCCTTTTGCCTAACCTTTGTCTTTCTGTCAGAGTTGTTACTAAGAGAGAAAGTAAGGGTTTAAAAATAAATAAAACTACTAACCTACACATGCCCCCAATATCAGACTTAGAAAACTAGAAATATTGATGATGACCCAAGGTAAATTAGATGTCAGATTGCCAGAAACCCTGAAAGTCTTTGAAAAGAATGGGAGTTCTGGGGGGTGGGGGGGTGGGAGAGCATAGAATATATCCATGCCCAGGTCTGGAAAGAAAAAAAATGTGGGGGAGAGGGCTACAGATCTGATCCTCCTCAAATAAATTTAAATTTCGAATTTCACACTATTTTACTTTACAGAATACCCACATTGGGTGGTAGGTTCCAATTTGGGTCATATTCGGGAGATGATGCTACTGAAAGTAACTTTCCCCCACCCTCTCAAGAAAATCTCAGGATCCATCAGAGGAAGATGTAGTGCCTCCCCTAATTCCGTGCTCTGAAAAGGAAAAAGCAGAGTCCAGTTTAGGTGGGGCTACAGTGTCTCTTCTTTTGTGGTCATCATCGGGAGGCTCCTCTGAACCACCTTAGCCAGGGCATCTTAACCTTTTTTGTGTGTCAGGGACCCCTTTGGTAGTCTAGTGAAGCCTGTGGCCAGGGCTCAGAATAATGTTTTTAAATGCACAAAATAGCATACAGAGGACTGCACAGGAAATTAAAGCTATTGCAATGATCAAAATGTTAAATTTTGTTAAAAAGTTTATGGACCCCAAGCTAGGAACCCCAGATCTAGTCTATAACCTGAAAAAGAATCCCTCTCCAGCACTCTACTTCCCCGAGGTGGTATTATTATCCACTTTAAAATTCTGCGTAACACCCGGTGGATTAGGAGCCAAATGACCTAGGTTCGAATTTTCCATCTATTACTTACTACCTGTATGAAATTGGACAAGTCATTTACTCTCTTGATGCCTCAGTTTCTTCATCTGCAAATGGGAGGGTTGGATTCAGTGGCCTCTAAGTTCCCTTCCAGCCCTAGAGGATGGAGGACCTTCTGCCAAGGCTCTGGAGCTCTGCTCTACCTGCGCG